>NW_011488621.1:381560-388937 GCF_000754665.1 Bison bison bison
CAGCCATGAAATTAAAAGATGCTTATTCTTTGGAAGGAAAGTTATGACCAACCTAGATAGCATATTGAAAAGCGGAGACATTACTTTGCCGACAAAAGTCCATCTAGTCAAGGCTATGGTTTTTCCTGTGGTCATGTATGGATGTGAGAGTTGGACTGTGAAGAAAGCTGAGCGCCGAAGAATTGATGCTTTTGAACTGTGGTTTGGAAAAGACTCTTGAGAGTCCTTTGGACTGCAAGGAGATCCAACCAGTCCATTCTGAAGGAGATCAGCCCTGGGTATTCTTTGGAAGGAATGATGCTGAAGCTGAAACTCCAGTACTTTGGCCACCTCATGTGAAGAGTTGACTCATTGGAAAAGACTCTGACGCTGGGAGGAATTGAGGGCAGAAGGAGAAGGGGACGACAGAGGATGAGGTGGCTGGATGGCATCACGGACTTGATGGACGTGAGTTTGAGTGAACTCCAGGAGCTGGTGATGGACTGGGAGGCCTGGCGTGCTGCGATTCATGGGGTCACAAAGAGTCGGACACGACTGAGCAACTGAACTGAACTGGTACTTAGAATTATATATATAACTGTGTGTTAGTCACTCAGTCGTGTCTGTCCCTTTGTGACCTGTAATGAAAAGTGAAGCGTTAGTCGCTCAGTCATGTTCGACACTTTGCCACCCCATGGACTTGGACTGTAGCCCACCAGGCTCCTCTGTCCATGGAATTATCCAGGCAAGAATACTGGAGTGAGTAGCCATTCCCTTCTCCAGGGGATCTTCCTGACCCAGGGATCCAAACCAGGTCTCCTGCATTGCAGATGGATACTTTACCATCTGAGCCACCAGGGAAGTCATATAACTGTACAAATAATTATAATTGAATAGAATAGATTATAACTAACCAGTCCCCTGAGAAAGCAACCTCACAGTACAAAAAAAGGGAATTCAAACTAATAGACCATGTGTGTGGAGCAATGAAGAACTTCAAAATTATTAAATTTAAGTTTTTAGTTAGGTTTTTCCAATATGCACTGCAATGGTCAACTAAAATAATGATCAACTAAAATAATATTGCAATGTAGCAGAATAAACAAACATGTGTTTTGATTCCTCATAAAGGACACTGGGGGTGGCTGTATGTGGTCTGAGCAGCAATACTGGTAAAGCAATGGAGCCACAAAGAAAAGAAAAAAAATGGTCACTCTGAGGATTTGATGATCTTTAATCCAGTCCAGACTGTAAAGAACTCCGAGAAATATATCTGTCTAAATGCGCTGAACCCAGCCAAGACTGCTTGGAGCAATGCTTTAATTACATTCTGATTAGAAAGACACTGCCTAGAAACAGATTCCAAATTAGGTGATTTTTGTTCTTCTGCAAGGCCTTCTAATATGGCTATCTATGATGCATATAAGCACAAGAAATAAAAGTTGCACTGCCTTTAAAATTTCTAAAATGCCTCATCAGGGCACGGTGATATCACGGCAAATCCACTTCCCATCAGGTCAGCTTCATGTGCATGTAACCGTGGTTACAGAAGGACGGGGCTGGGGACCCATGTTCAACAGTCACTGCCTTGGGATTATTGAGAGTTTCATCTTTGAATCTGAGTTTGTAGGTGGAGTCTGATGGGACTGGGACACCTGGGGTGGGGCCGTGTGCTGAGAACCTCAGCTATCACGTGGTGCAGCCTCTTCACCTCCCAGGTAGGGGCTCTTGGCAGCCCAATCCCCACTCTCTGGGCCCTGAGTCCACCATACGTCACCTTCCTGCCCTGCTACCTTCACCACCTTCAACCAGTGGCAGAGTCGAGTTCGTGGAGGAAAGCCTAAGCTCGACCAGTGCCCTCCACCCCTGGCAGGGCCCGGGACGCGACCGCGGGGAAGTTCGGGATTAGGCGTGCCTGCAGCTCGCTAGCCTGAGGGCGGGGTGTCATGGCGGCTGTCCTCAATCAGGCGTACCAGCACCACAAGGGCATCTGACAAGTGACCGGTTGCAGGGGAGGGGCTCTCTTACCCACTCGTGGTCAATGTACCCAGCGTGTCCTTCCATGGAGGTTGGACTCCCTCAGGGTCACCTGTCTCTCGTGGCTGGGGAGCTAGCAGGGAAGAGGGAGATTGATAAACTGGTCGGCTGGCTCAGACTGAGACCTCAGCTGCCTGGGAAGGTCTGCACTGACCCTGTTTTTCATTCAACTGCCTGAGGGAATTTAACTTAACATTAAAAATTTAATGAAAACACCATCAAGACAGTGATCTTGGTAGGAAAAAAAAAAAAAAAGTACTTCTAGCAGGACTTTTTTCCCTAAATTTTTTACAAGAAGCCCCAAACTTCTGTCTTGCATTGGGCCCTGCGAACTGTTTAGGCATTCCTACTTCTGGTAGATGACAGACTTTCCTGAGCAATGGTGGGAGTGAAGAAGGCAACACGGAGGCTTGCTCTCCCTACCTTAGAGGAGGCGTTTCACTGGTCTGAATGGTAACAATTTCTGAGGTAAATCAAATATGACTTCAGTACTGATCTCCATCAGCTTTCTCGAAAGAGTCCTTCAATGGCTGTTGGTCTATGGTTTTCAATTAAATTTCCATTCTGATTCATTTCTGTGATTGGTTCTTTGAAAGCACTTTGAAAGTGAAAGCAGACTTGTAATTCGTTATAACTCCATTGTGATTTTTTGGATTTTTAAGAGTGTGGCTTACTTTTGACTGTTTCTCTTCACATTTTTTCCTCTTTGGTGCCTCTTGTTTATCTTGTTGCAGCAGTGATAATATAGTCCATCTCATATGTAGGTGAAGCAGTTAAATTTGTAGAATTCCACAAAGTAACCCAACATCTGCCCTCCCAAATATTCTACTATTCCTCCATTAACGGCCTGATTCTTTGATTACAGAGTAGTCCCTGGTTATCATAAATGGTCTCCTCTTTTATGACTTCAAAGGATAGAGTGTCACATGAGTTGCTTTCTATAGGATTTTCATCTCAAAAACCCATGACTCAGCTGAGTTATAATGAAATTCCCCTAAAAGGAATTTTCTCCCAAATGTATTTTTTCCCCCTCAGATTGAATTTCTGCAGTTAATAAATATGAGATTTGAAATACCCATGATATTAAATACTTCCACTTGTATTTCTGGTTCTTAAAAAATCATAGCAAGGTTTGCTTATTAAAGTACATTTGTTTTTGTCTTCTCCCTTTCTTTACCATATTAGCCATAGGCTTTAATGAAGGGGTTACAGGGGAGTCATATATTTGAACTAAACATGCTGGAAAACTTTATTATTAAACTTCAGATTTTATTGTCTTTAACCAGTCAGTGGTTGCAATGGAAAAGTTAGTAACCTGCTGAAATAGAAGAGGAAGAGCAAGCTGACAGGATTTGCTGATAGATTAAACATGAGGGATAAGAAAAACAAAGGGATATAAGGAAGATTCATAGGTATTAGGCCTGAGCAGCTTGAGCTGATAATGGTCCCCTTCATATGGGTGGAGAAAACTGGTAGGAGCTGGTTTGGTGTACGGCTCTGCTTCAGACTTGATGAACTTGAGATGTCCTTTAATACTAAGTGGAGAAGTCAAAGATGCAAGTCTGAATCAAAGTGAAGATCACATATAATACATAAATATGGAGCTAATAGCATTTAGGTTTTATGTAAAGTCCTGAATACTGACGGGATTACCTGAAGTCCTTGCTCTTGAAGGAAACATAAGGTCTGGGCTTGTGTTCTGAGGCATCTTAAAATCTCATAGGAGAATGAGAACTACAAAGAGTTCTCTGAGAAGTTGGATGAAAGCAAAGAGTCTATTGGGTCACCTGAGCCAACAGAAGAGGGTGTATCAATGTGTCAAATCTAAAGAGGAGCCAAGAAAGCTGAGGGAAGAAATGCCAACATGGGATGAACTGTATGGCAGTCAGGTGGCTTAGATGGTAAAGTATCGGCCTGCAATGTGGGAGACCCGGGTTCGATCTCTGGGTCAGGAAGATACCCTGGAGAAGGGCATGGCCACCCACTCCAATATTCTTGCCTGGAGAATCCTGTGGACAGAGGAGCCTGGTGGGTTACCATCCATGGGATCACAAAGAATTGGACACAACTGAGTGATTAACAATTTACTTTTTTTCAGAAAAGAAACTTAAGTTGGGAAGAAAATATACATAACTCTTTCAAAAAAGTTTTTCTGTTAAAGGAACAAGAAAGGTAATGCTAACTGGCATTGAATTCAATTGTGTTAGCTATTACACACACACAAATAAACATAGACTTTACAGACTGAATTGTGTTTCCCCAGATTCATATGTTGAAGTCCTGAGTCCCAATATGATTGTATTTGGAAAGAGGGTCTTTTAAGGAGGTAATTCAGACTACATGAGGTCACAAGAGCAAAGCTCTTTTTCTATTAGAATGGTGTCCTTGTCCTTGAGAGTTCTCTCCCTACATGTACACATGCAGGATAGGCCATGAGGACACAGTGAGAAGGAAAAAATTCTGCAAGCCAGGAAGAGAGGGTTCATCAGAACTCAACCCTGATGGCACTTTGGACCTGGACTTCAAGCTTCCAGAACTGTAAGAAAAAGAATGTCTGTTGTTTACTCCCCCATCTCTGCAGTATCTTACTATGGCAGTGTGAACTGACTAATATAGTAACTTACACAATATACTTTTAAAACCTTGTTCAAAATTAGTTTATATTGGTTTCATATTACCAAAATATTTTTCACTTTTCCACTGATCGGTTTTAACCAACTCATCCTCTAGATCATCCTCTATTTCCACAAATGTACTAATATTTAGCCATTTAGTCAGGTCAACATTTTCAGAGCCATCCTTGGTTACTCTCTCTTATAAACCACATGAAATCCATTAACAAAAAATCACACTAGTTCTACCTTCTAAATGTATTACAAATCTAACCACTGCTTTTCTCCTTCACCTCCATTTCTTTAGTTTTAGCTATGATTACCTGTCAGCTATAAAACCCTTTTAACTAGCGCCCCATATTCCACTTAAGCACCACTGAAGTCTGTTCTCCCGTAGGAACCCAAATATTTCATCTAAAATATGAATGAAGTCTTGCCTTACCTCTGCTCTCAACATTTAAGTGGTTTTCCCTTCTCACAGAATAAAATCCAAAGTTCTTTTCATAGCCACAAGTCTGCCGTAATCTGCCCCTTGGCTATTTCTCTATATCAGGTAAATATTTTTATACAACAAACAACCTAAACATTCAATAGCTTAAAATAATACTTATTATCACTTAAGTGTCTATGGCTTGGCTAAGAGTTGACCAGTCCAGGCTGGGCTCAACTAGAACTGCTTGACTAAATGAATCTGCTCCTGTATTTACTAGAAGGCCAGCCCCGGCTACTCATCTCACAGCACTAACAGATGTGCAGAAGGAAAAAACAAGCAAAGACTCATAAGGCTTAGATTCAGAACTGGTGTACTGTCACTTCTACTTTGTTCTATTGACCAAAAGCAAGTCATACGGCTAAATGCAAAAATCTCTCTAGAGGAAGAAATTGCAATACCACACAACACAAGATATGCATATGAGGAGGAATAAGGATTGTGTTAGATAGCACCATCTACCACACACTCCAATCCATTTTCCTGGCTTGCTTTCTTTCGCTCACTTGACTTCAAGACTCACATTTGCCAATCAAGCTACCATCTCAAGGCCTTTGAACTTGTGCTTCCTTCCACTTGGGATACTCTTTGTGTAGATTATCATATGACTTTTGCTGTTTTAGCTTCCCAGGTGGCACTAGTGGTAAAGAATCCACCTGCCAATGCAGGAGATGCAAGAGACACAGGCTCAATCCCTGGGTCTGGAAGATCCCCTGGAGAAGGAAATGGCAACCCACTCCAGTATACTTTCCTGGGAAATTCCATGGACAGGGTCTGGCGGGCTATAGTCCATGAAGCTGCAAAGAGTCAGTCATGACTCAGTGAGATCTTAAGTTTATTCTTTTAATTCACATCTCTGCTAAAATATAATACTCTCAAAGTTTCCCATGACTAGGAGTTAGCAAATTATGACCCAGTTCTTGCCTACTGTCTCTTTTTATAATTAAGTCTTATTGGAACACAGTCATGCCCAATCATTGATTTATCAATGACTGGTTACACACTGGAATAGCAGTTCAGTAGTTAGTTGTCTCAGAAACTATGCTAGAAATCTTAAAAATACTTACTACCTGGCCTTTTCTAGAAAAACCTTGCCAAATCCCTGCTCTATCCCATTGGCTTGCTTAGTTTTCTTCTTGTTGATTATTATATAACATTAATTTGTATTTATTTACCTGTTTATGATTGAGCTCCTTCACTAGTGTATAAGATTTTCTGGGAAGAATTTTGTCATATTTACTGCTGTATTGATAGTTCTAGAATTATACCACATACTCAGACCCATATTCTCATCTCCTTTAAGTCTTTGTGTTAATGCACTTCCCAGAAAAGTCTCTCCTGACAATCACAGCACCCCAGGTCCTCTTCCTCTGCCTTATACAATGTCTTTATTTTATAGAACTTATTACTTTCTTATGTATTGCCTAACTTTACTGCTAATGTCTGACTCCTCAGGAAAATGTAAACTTTCTAGGGGCAGAAATCTGTATCTGAAATACTTCCTTGATTCAAAGCCAGGCATATAAGTATTACTCAACCAATATCTGTTGAATAATTGAACAAATGAAGATAACTTCTTAGGAATCAAGTTAAAATCTTTAAATTTTAGGGAATAAAATGATAGGAGAATAAAACAGTAATTTTCTTCAGAGTTGAGAAAAACCTCTAAATGAGACTCAAGGAAGTCATCCAGCCCTCCCATGTAATGAGGCTTCTTTGTCATAGAACGTATGAGCCTAACGGCATGTGGATCTGGCTTGTTTAAGTTGTTAGGGCCTTTTCTGAAAGGCACGCTGCCCATCACCATCAGGGAGAATAGAAAATGACACCAAATAGCCGTGTTTAAAGCCCTCTTGAGAACCTATATGCAGGTCAGGAAGCAAAAGTTAGAACTAGACATGGAACAACAGACTGGTTCCAAATAGGAAAAGGAGTACGTCAAGGCTGTATATTGTCACCCTGCTTATTTAACTTATATGCAGAGTACATCATGAGAAATGCTGGGCTGGATGAAGCACAAGCTGGAATCAAGATTGCTGGGAGAAATATCAGTAACCCCAGATATGCAGATGACACCACCCATATGGCAGAAAGTGAAGAGGAACTAAAAAGCCACTTGATGAAAGTGAAAGAGGAGAGTGAAAAAGTTGGCTTAAAGCTCAACATTCAGAAAACGAGGATCATGGCATCTGGTCCCATCGCTTCATGGGAAATAGATGGGGAAACAGTGGAAACAGTATCAGACTTTATTTTTTGGGG
>NW_011488621.1:389037-430328 GCF_000754665.1 Bison bison bison
AGTATCAGACTTTATTTTTTGGGGCTCCAAAATCACTGCAGATGGTGATTGCAGCCATGAAATTAAAAGACACTTATTCTTTGGAAGGAAAGTTATGACCAACCCAGATAGCATATTCAAAAGCAGAGACATTACTTTGCCCACAAGGTCCATCTAGTCAAGGTTATGGTTTTTCCTGTGGTCATGTATGGATGTGAGAATTGGACTGTGAAGAAAGCTGAGCACTGAAGAATTGATGCTTTTGAACTGTGGTGTTGGAAAAGCCTCTTGAGAGTCCTTTGGACTGCAAGGAGATCCAACCAGTCGATTCTAAAGGAGGTCGGTCCTGGGTGTTCATTGGAAGGACTGATGCTAAAGCTGAAACTCCAATACTTTGGCCACCTCATGCGAAGAGTTGACTCATTGGAAGAGACCCTGATGTTGGGAGGGATTGGGGGCAGGCAGAGAAGGGGATGACAGAGGATGAGATGGCTGGATGGCGTCACTGACTCTATGGACATGAGTTTAGGTAAACTCCGGGAGTTGGTGAGGGACAGGGAGGCTTAGCGTGCTGTGGTTCATGGGGTCACAAAGAGTCAGGCACGACTGAGCAACTGAACTAAAAGTCCCTCTATTAGATAACCTGCTTACTTTGCTGTTTAGTCACTAAGTTGTGTCCAACTCTTTTGTGATCTCATAGACTGTACCCTGCCAAGCTCTCAGTCCATGGGATTTCCCAGGCTATTTCCCAGGGATTTTCCAGAATACTGGAGTGAATTGCCATTTCCTTCTCCAGGAGATCTTCCCGATCCAAGGGTTGAACCCATGTCTCCTACATTGGCAGGTGAATTCTTTATTACTGAGCCACCAGGGGAGCCCATCCTGCTTACTAGCTCTCCTTAGTTGGCATATTTCAGAGAAGAAGAAACTTCCTTTTTTACTTCAAGGTAGAGGAAAACTGTAACAGAATTTCACCCAAGATTTATGTCTCCAGGGAAATAATAACAAAAACTGGGGGAGGTCAGAACACTCCTCTGCCCTTGTTAGAATGTTAGACAGTCATGAGAACAACTTTTCTGCATTTTCTGTGGTCTCATTCCTCATTCCTAGAGTGAGCAAAGCCAGCTGTGGAGTGAGACTCATTCAGAAAATGAAGATTTTTGCCTTCAGGAGAATGGAAGCAATTCAGGTAATATCTATGTGTACAGAGATGAGTTGGAGTGAAAGGAGGGCTGTCATTCATTTGCAGAGGCTTCAGTGGGGGGAATATCCAGGAGTAGCTGCCTTGTGTCTGGATGCCCAGTAGATTCGGCCCATTTCCCAAAGGTGAGAGAAAGAGGAGGAAATGGAAAGGCTTAGGTCACTCAGTCTGGTGGAGTAAATAGCCACTTGGTGGGGAGATTATTGACAGTATTTTTATCATTCCTGCTTTAGCAGATGCATCTCATACTCTGCCACATCCACTTGCCCTTAATGCTTAGAGGTGCAGTAACACAACTTCCAATTGCAGGACCTGATCTTCTTTGCCTAACATGCTTCTCCTGCTACAAGAATCTGCTTGGCCACTGGCACAGACCAGAAGTGCATGGGAATTAAATCCCCAGGAGCAGCCCTTAAGCAATGACTGACAAGAGCTGGTTCCAAAATACCCTAACTCCCTCACCTCCTCACTCCCATCCCAGTAGGTTAACACCAGGGCTGTGTATTTAGCAAGGACCTCCAGAGTTTTCCCACTGAGATCAAGCCACAGTCCCTGCTTTGGTGACATTTATTGGCTGTCTTCACTTCCCTGTCTTACCTCATCAGCACCCACCCACTCAGGGCTTAGATAAACTGCTTGTTCTCAAGTTATGGTGTCAAGGTCTGCTTCTGGGAAAAGCCTCAACTCAGAAACATGCATTTCCAATTCATGCTTAACGTTAATTCCCTAGCCAGACTTAAATGTGATCATCTTTTATTTCAGATATGGGGGGAACATGTTCACCTTAAAAGCCACATCTTATCCTTCAGTAGTAAACCTTTAGGAAAATTTAGTATTAATCTTTTAGTAGCTTTCTTATTATTGTTACCAGTGAACATGCTATGGCAACCTGAAAGAACTAACAATATATTTATAAGTACATTGATATTTAGATTTTTACATAATAAAATATTTTGAGATCTGATAGTCCTTTTATAAAATCCAAGGCCTTTGTTTCATACATGGAAACATCTTAGATGGTTACAAAGTTTGAGAAGAGACTTACCAAAGGTATCACTGCTATTTGGCTTTACAGGTGAAACCACAGGTTAAATTCAGATCTTCCCATAGAATTAATTACTTAATGCCTAGGCAAGTGCTCTGTGTTCATCCTTCTCTTCTAGGTTTTCCCACTTGCGCCTGTTTTGACTATCTTGTAAAGTATGTATTTTTGCTCAGTTTGGGAGAGGGAAGTCTGTCTTGATTTCTGTCCTCCTTACAAACAGTCGAGTAGGCTTCTATTTTGCAATTTCTGTTGTCCTGAATACCCAGGGTCATTCCTTTCCGGAAAGAGGAAACGTCCTTACTTTCTCTCTCTGCCAGTTTCTGCAGCCACTGGCTGCAGAGGCAGTCATCCTCGTGTTGTAGCAGAATTAATAATTTGCCTCTTGGGACTTGTGAGAGACTCTTGCTGCCTAGATCAGTGCATATGGCTGATGCACTTGTATATTTTTGCTCCATCCTTGCCTTAGGCTCAGTTTTTAGAGCTCTCCAGAGACAATAAAGCCCACGCATCCTATGGGCCTGGACCCTGTGGCAGCTCTGATCCACAAGTACGGGTGTAGATGTGTCCATGTGCTACAAACGGAAGGCCCAGGCAGCTGGGCCTCATCTGGTAGAACCCCAGGCTGCCCTGGCCTCCTGTATTGGCCGGGGTCAGACTTCATCCAGCTAGGCCTGGCCAACATCATGCCTGCCTCAGTGGGAGACTCAGGGACTTTCACATGACGGGCTGCCCTACTGAGTTCACAGGGATTCTGGCTTCCCAGAGGGCTGGTTAACCCAATCCAAAGTACTACTCCCATGAGTTTTGAGTAAAAAGAGTTTTTTGTGGGCAGTCTTTGAATGAGGCATTGAGCACAAGCATTCTGCTTATTCTAGAGACAGGGTATCAAAGCAGAGAAAGTTTAATGATGTTCCTAGAATTAATTATGTTACCATGAGTAGATTTGAAAAATATAAAATCTAACCTCTTAATTTCATTTTACCTGGAGGTTTTTTTTTACTACTATGTCCTTTTTTGTTTGTTCTTTTTTTTTACCCAAGGTTATTTGTAGGGAGATGTATAATGGTTAATTTCTTCCTAAAGAATAATTCATTCAGGGCAGTAGATGCTGCATACATCTGCGAAGCTTTTAAGTATCTCATGCATTATGTGGCCCAAATGGCTACATTAGAAAAAAAAATCCCAATTAGTGAAATTTAAATATGGAATTTCTTTGAATTGCATTTCTCCTTTCATATGTTACAACATTCTGATCAATGGCACCAAAAAGCAAGAGGTTTCTCTTATTGCTATATATTTTTATTTTCCTCCAAATATCAATGCCACATCAACTGTTAATCTGAAAAACCTCATTTAATGTCAGCTTGCTCACAGTTATGAAAATTCAGGTAATGTATTCCTGTTACTAATTGTATTTGAGAAAGTGTTATTAATTTCATATATCAAGTTCGTAGTGGCCATCTGTTCCCTCCGAACTGCTGCGTCTCCCTCCATCTGCCCTGTTTTTCTTCTGCTAATCGGGTGGCAAGGGCTCAGATGATCGGGAAGTTTCTCTCTGACTTTTGATTTGTCAGTCATCATCAAGCCAGCTGTGCATTTGTAACAGACTCCTCCGACGGGTGGTGGTGAATTTAAATCTGTCTGGTTTTCTTTCTTTTTTTTTTTTTTAATAAAACTTTTTTGTCAAAAAATGTTTAAAGGAAGCCAGATTGTATTTTCTACACTGTAAAATGTGCTTTGCTGCCACTAATTTGGCTGCATCTGCACTCTCATGAATATAGATGAAGGTACATGGCCAGGATATTATTAGGGACTGCAGCAAGCAGGGAAGAATTTTAAATGCAGCAAGATACCATAGTTTAGATTTCTGAGAACATTAGGACAAACTAACAAGAAACTGCTGACATTTGCTAGCTTTAAGTTCCAGATGAGTTTTTGAATCTTAAACACAAAGATTCTTCTTTGAATATTTTTGCTGGTATATGACTGGGCCAGGGAAAGAAAGAGGTTATGAGGAAGATTCTAGGAGGCTATTTTAAAACTAGAAAGTTTTCATTTCAAATTTCTTCACCTTCTCTCCCATAAGTCATGAACTAGAGTCAGTGTGCAAATGACTTTGTTTGAGCTATCTCATAGCTGAGCAGGACATTAGCTAACATCATGACTTTTAAGTAACTTGGACATTCTGTGGGAAAGATATTAAGCTTCCAGATTTGGGGATGTGAGGATTAACTTAAAATACCAATTATTTATTGTTTGTGATTATTTATTATATTTTTAGTGCTCATAACAGGTTATTTATAACAAATGTTTATGAAAATCTCTTTCAACTCTTCTGATAACCACTTTTACCAAAGTCCAATAGATAACAGGAGTACTCAGATGTTAATGATTATTGAAGTGTTATTTTGCCATCAAAATAATTCAGGATAACTTGATATAAAAAATATTCCATTTGTATTCAATAAACATGTACCAAGAATGCATATTTAGCAACAGAAAGGAAATCAAACTATGGGACAATAACTGTCCTCAAGAAACCTAATACTGTATATAAAGCACTCTATTACATTTCCAGGTGTAGTTAGTAGTAAATAGTAAAGGAACAACGGCCAAATAAAAACACATACAAATCTTAAGAATAAATACTTTTAATTTCATTAGCTCTAAAACAAAGCAAAGGCTTCTAATATTGATTACATGTTTAGTTAATATTTCTACATTAAAAATGAAATTCTTCAAGGATTGTCACCCTTCAGTTCAGTCACTCCGTCTTGTCTGATTCTTTGTGACCCCATGGACTGCAGCATGCCAGGCTTCCCTGTCCATCACCAACTCCTGGTGCTTGCTCAAACTCATGTCCATCGAGTCAGTGATGCCATCCAACTATCATATCCTCTGTTGTCCCCTTCTTCTCCTGCCTTCAATCTTTCCCAGCATCAGGATCTTTTCCAATGAGTCAGTTTTTCCCATCAGGTGGCCAAAGTATTGGAGCTTCAGCTTCAGCATCAGTCCTTCCAAAGAATATTCAGGACTGATTTCCTTGAGGATGGACTGGTTGGATCTCCTTGCAGTCCAAGGGATTCTCAAGAGTCTTCTCCAACACCACAGTTCAAAAGCATCAGTTCTTTGGCACTCAGCTTTCTTTATAGTCCAACTCTCATATCCATACATGACTACTGGAAAAACCATAGCTTTGACTAGATGAACCTTTGTCAGCAAGGTAATGTCTCTGCTTTTTGATATGCTGTCTATGTCGGTCATAGCTTTTCTTTCAAGAAGCAAGAAAGCTTCTTGGCTTTCATGGCTTCAGTCAGCATCTGCAACAATTTTGGAGGCCAAGAAAATAAAGTCTGTCACTGTTTCCATTGTTTCCCCATCTATTTGCCATGAAGTGATGGGACTGGATGCCATGATCTTAGTTTTTTGAATGTTGAGTTTTAAGCCAACTTTTTCACTTTCCTCTTTCACTTTCATCAAGAGGCTCTTGCTTTTTTTTTTTTTTTTTAAGAAAACTGCTTAAAATAGTACAGTTAAGAGAAAACTAGGAATTTACATTATAAAGGGCAAAGAGTCTATGCCATAAAGCTTCTCATGGAAATTTTGTCCCTGAAAAAGATATGTTGAGTCTTAATCCCCATATCTGCAAATGTGATCTTATTTGGAAATAGGGTCTTTGCATATGTAATCAAGTTAAAGCTGAATTAGGTTGGGCCCTAATCCAATGTACCTGGGGTCTTTATAAGAAAAGAGACACAGAGAGAGAACACTGTGTGACAATAAGGTCAGAGACTGGATGGTGCTTCTAAAGTCAAGGATACCCAGCATTGCCCGCAGCCACCAGAAGCTAGGAAGAGGCAGAGGATTCTGTTCTAGACCTTTGCAATCCTCTAGTTCCCCAAAGTGTGAAAGAGTCCATTTCTGTTGTTGTAAGCCACCAAGTTTAGGGCAATTTGTTACCATAGTTTGAGGAAACAAATGCAATATTGTATTGAAATTTAAAGAACAAAAACAAAAATGACCGATTTTCTCTTTTTTTTTAATTTTCAAAACTCATGTTTAATTTTAACATAGGGAGTCAAAATCTTTATGTTTCTCAGCATCGTGAAGCAGAGCACCCAAAGACATTTTAAAATTTTCAAAATCATTCTCCTCTGAAAATACTACTTTTATCACAATAAAATAATTGTAAAATTGTCAAGTATTTTCAAGTTCCCATAGTGACATGAGATGTAAATTACTTCAAGAAGCAATAAGAAACTAATTTTTTTGCATTCAGTTCAGTTCAGTCACTCAATTGTGTCCGACTCCTTGCGACCCCATGAATTGCAGCACGCCAGGCCTCCCTGTCCATCACAAACTCCCGGAGTTCAGTCAAACCATAACTTATTTAAGCTCTTCTGTTGTATAAATGATTTTTGTTTTTTACTTTTCCCCCATGTATTTTACTAGGGATGCTACTACCAAGCCAGAATCTAGTTTTAATTTTTTTTACACATCTTTTGATATCCTTTGTGAAAAACCACTTTGCATCTCTGTTTCTCTACTTTAAAAAGAAATGAGATGTCAATATACACCTCAATTCAAAAGAACTGATTGTTTCCAGACCTGCCCAAATCTTTAAGAACAAAAAAAAAAAAAAGAAAAGAAAACTTAATCTACACATCTTCCTTGCCTCTTGTTAGGTCTGTTCTCAGATCTTTCTCTTTATGCCCATCAAAAAGTCCCCAGAGACCCTGTGATAGCCTGTCCCCTTATTATCACCTAGGTCTGGATGTTTTCCTATTCATTCAGATCAGTTTTTTAAACTATTTTTTAATTGAAGTACAGTTAATTTACAATGTTATATTAGTTTCAGGTGAAGAGCAAAGTGATGGTTTTATATTCAGGTTTAGAACATAATTATATATTCTTTTTCAGATTCGTTCCCATCATAGGTTATTGCATGGTATTTAATATAGTTCTCTGTGCTACACAGTAGGTCCTTGTTTTTTATCTATTTTATGTATGCTGCTAAGTCACTTCAGTCATGTCTGACTCTGTGCGACCCCATAGACGGCAGCCACCAGGCTCCCCCGTCCCTGGGATTCTCCAGGCAAGAACACTGGAGTGGCTTGCCATTTCCTTCTCCAATGCATGAAAGTGAAAAGTGAAAGTGAAGTCGCTCAGTCATGTCCGACTCTCAACGACCCCGTGGACTGCAACCCACCAGTTTCCTCAGTCCATGGGATTCTCCAGGCAAGAGTACTGGAGTGGGTTGCCATTGCCTTCTCCGATTTTATGTATGCTGCTGCTAAGTCTCTTCAGTCGTGTCCGACTCTGTGCGACCCCATAGAGGGCAGCCCACCAGGCTCCCCCGTCCCTGGGATTCTCCAGGCAAGAAGATTTTATGTATAGTAGTGTCTATATGTTAATCTCGAACTGTTGACATCAATTCTTAGGAGCTCTGCAGAGCTGTACTCCTCCACATTGTCTAAATGTTGCTCTTTCTTTACCACCTTGCTAATTAAAGTGTAGTCCAGGGACCGGAAGCATCAACATCACACAGAAACTCGTTAGGAATGACTAACAGGTCAGGGTCTCAGACCCCAGAATCAGAAGAGCGTTTCTGACAGGTTCTCCACGTGAGTCAGACATACCCTACAGTTTGAGAAACAGTTCTACACGACACATTATTGCTTTTCCCTGTAAATCTCCAAAGCAGTATCTTACACAACCTCTTCCTAGTTTCATAACAGTTTTCTTCCCTTTTAATTATGTAAACCAAAATCTTGCAATATTTGGAGAATCGGTGTATGAACAAAAAGGATGGAAAAAGACCCCAAATCATAGGTACATGCTACAGCATTTTACCATTGATGTTTTCCTAGCATACCATGTTGATACCAAGACCTTGGAACATCCTTCATGATAATAATAGAATACATATTTACGCAGAAGGGAAGACCAGATCCCTTTAAATGACACTTCTGTTTCCTTTCGCTAGGTAGATAATGAAGTAGATCCACTTTTCCCATGACACTGGGCTGCCTGATATTTTGCTGTGTTACATGACGTGCTTCAGCATGACTAATACATCCCAGCTGGTCTCAACAGCAGGAAAATGTGTCGTGGGGGGCGGTGGGGGGGTGGTGGCATGGTTAGGAAGCTACGCATGTGCAGGCAGAAGACGCTCTGTTGTGTCTGTGATTAGAGTTGGGGGTGGGATGGGAAGAAAGAATGAATGAAAAGGGGGAAAATGAGGAAATCCCAGGAGTTCTGGAGACTTGAAATATTTCAAGCTGTCATTTACCTTTGCAAAGTTGTGGTGGGTGACTGTGTTTACAGGCTGTGGATCTGTAAACAGCACATGTGCAAACCGTTAGCTATTGTTTTGAAAATGACAGTATGGCCAATAATTTCAATTTCAGTGTTTGAGCGTGAACCAGATGACGCTATGTTTTATTTAAAACTGGGCCTGTATCATGGAGGGTGGAAACATGTACCTCTTAAACACTTTTATATTGTGTAGTGTGCCATATGTTGCCTGCTTTCAGGTTTTTAAAGTGATGCCTACTGCCTAAAGGTAGCTTGTTTCAGGATTATAATCCGCATCTTGCTTGAGGGCAGAAACGAACCCATTAGTTTAACAGCACACTAATGGGATCGGTATAAAGGTGTTAATTCTATTCAGTCTTCCTTAAGGGTTAGGTTGAATGGTAGTTTGGCAAGTGAGAAAGAAAAGTAGAGAATCACCATGAGAAGTAGGAGGCCATACAAAATATGTGGTCAATATATATTTTAAGTGGTCTCCTTCCCACCAAAAAAAAAAAAAAGCCAATCTTGATAGCTAGATGAAGTCTTTTTTTTAAATCATATATTATAAAATAAACCTCCTTATTATGTAATTTTAGATGGAAACAATTTTCTTGCTACCTATGTATTTTCAGTTAAGGCAAGTATGCATGCTAACATGCACACTTTTCTTTACTGAAGATATGGAAGTAGCAAGAAAATTGGGTGTATGGGCTTCCCCTGTGGTTCAGTGGTAAATAATCCGCCTGCAATGCAGGAACCACAAGAAACACAGGTTCGATCCCTGGGGTAGGAAGATTCCCCTGGAGGAGGGCATGGCAACCCACTCCAGTATTCTTGCCTGGAGAATCCCCATGGACAGAGGAAACCTGGCAGGCTCAGGCCATTGGGTCACAAAGAGTCGGACACAACAGAAGCAAGTTAGCACGGAGGCACATCCAGGTTGTATATTCAAGAAAGAGGTTGGACACATACTCTAGCTGCGTATTTGACTTTTGGTGAGATCTGGGCTAGCTGTAAAAGATCTTTGCCATCTCAGAACACTTTTAGAAGTGCTTATCCGATGTCAGCTGAGCAAGAACGGCACCAACTCTGAAGTGACATCCCCTGGCTGAAGGCTGTTCCACTGTGTGGTCCTTGACCCTTTAGGGGTGTGAGGCCGCGTTCTGTGTAGTGAAGATCTGGGCAGCGGGACAGAAGCCTGAGTGGGTGAAGCCTGTCCCATGACTTGATAAAGGTCATTCAACGTTCTGTTTTTTACTTAGAGAAATGTTTCTCTAATCTTCAAGACTCCAAGGCCTGAAGTCCTAGATAATTGTTGATCCTGGCCTGATTTCCCAAGTATTTCAACCCTGAGATCCAGTTCTGTCTCCCTCAGAGGAGGCAGACGTTAAGCCCCTTGTGATCGTTCCACCTTGCTAAGTAATCATCCAAATACTATTACCACTTAATTCGCTTAATATTAGTGTCCATGTTAAACCAATATCTTCCTTTTTTCAAAAAAAAAAATTGACAGTTTATAACAGGATTTCTTATCTGGTAATAACTATCTAGGTTTACTTGTAAAGCCCTCTCTTGTTAGCTTAAGAAATAAAACCCAGCAATGAGAGACGATTAGGCATCCCCCCAGGCGGGGTTCCGACAGTTTCTTCTTTGTGTTTGCCTGTCTTCTTTTGTAAGATGTGACCAGGGAAGAGATTAAGTTCTCCTCAGCTGGCGGGCCGAGGGTGTGGCTCTTTACTATTCTGGCTAACAGATGGTAGAAACCAACAGGTGCACCCAGATCGGTGCACCAAGCCTTTTACATCTGCCTGGTACACAAACAGTGTGCTCACTGCCACGCCCCCCAAGCCAGCTGGGGCCTTGGCTGCTACCAAGCCCGGCCCCGGCAAGGTGCAGAGAGATGGAGGCCCGTGACCTTCGACTGTTAACCTACGGATACGATGTGCTTTAGAGGGTAAGCAGGGCGAGAATGCTTTGATCTAAATGGTAGGCAGTGAAAACAGACACCAAGGGTGCGGATCCTGAGGTGACGTGAGATAGCAGGCAGGTTTGCTCACAAAACCCTCTTTTCAGGATATGACAGCTTCTCTCATCAGAACCAGAGGTCTCACTTGTCACAAGGACACTGGCCTGCGTTTATTGCCACTCTGGGAAATTGTTGTTGGAGGGCTAAACATTCTTGAATAGGAACAACCAGGGAATCACTGAGATAATTCTGTTTGCAACAACTAACCTTCAGTGTGCTTGCTGTGTGCACTGTTCTGCCTGCATTATCTCATGGCATCCTTCCAACAGCTCAGAAGGGCGGGCACTGTTTCTAGTCCCATTTTACAGTGGAGAAACCAAAGCACAGAGAGGCCAAGTGATTGACAACTGGAGAACAGAGTCGGGACTTCCAGACTCAATATTATTTAAATATCTGTTCATTGAGTCTACTATGTGGCAGCACAGGCCTGTGAGCAGCTCTCCAAACCAAGCTGGCCTGACCCCAAAGCCCTTGCATTTAACATTTGTGTGGGGCACTCGAGCATCATTTGGCTTTAGAGCGCTATCTACTTGAAGGTAGATAGAAAGGAAAAAAAAAAAAAAACGTACTTGGGGTAAATACAAGTCACCATGTTGCACGTTAAATCCATCTTGAAAGGACTGGTTTTTGTTCGTTTTGCTTTGGTTTTGGTCTGATTACCGAGGTCCTTATGTCAAATAAAAGAAGGTCATGTCCCCATGATGTTTTACTAATCCTCATCATTAACCTTATTTAAAGCCAAGGAATTCTCTCTTCTCACCTTTTTTTTTTTTTTTTTAAACAGAGGCGGGAAATTACACAACTATCTCCTGGGTCACACCATTCTTTACTGTCAAACAGGAACTGAAACTCCAATTTCTTGATTTCTTACCTTGATTCAAAACTATTTTTCCACACTGGATTGTTTCATTTCCATGTATTTGCTCGCCTTGCTAAAGGATTGGTGGCAGTGCCTGTAACAGGCTAGCTGCCACCTCCAGCTTCAGCTGTGAGTGCACACGAGCCTGCTGAGTGAAGAGAAAACACAGTAGGGCCACATTTAATCATCCTGGTTTCTACCCGTCACCAGGTAACGAAACACACAAGGAGCAGATTGCCTGATTCGAAAGTCTGGAAGAGCAAATGGACTGAAGAACACCATCTTTCACACAAGGCTTCAGGAGAGTCCCAGCACCCTCTGGACACGTGACACATGACTGTACAAGGTTTAGAAAAGGAAAATCTGTCCCATATCTTTATTGTCAATTAGTGTTCACATGCAGAATGCTACAGGGATTGTTGAAAACAACTAGTTTTCATTACCTATATGTCAGTCACTGAAGTGCTTTATATGCATGTTATCATTTCATCTCCCTAAAAACACTATAATGTTGGCACTAAAACTGACTCATTTTATAGACGAGGAAATAAAGCTTTACTATGCTTGAGTCACTGGTATAATGTCTCACAACTGGTAATTATATCTTTGCATGATTTTGGTTATTTGGCAATCATCCCTTTGGACTGTAAGTTGTATAAGGACAGAGATTGTGTCTTTAGATGCCTCTATTCAACAAACCTAGATGGCATATTACAAAGCAAAGACATCACTTGGCCAACAAAGGTCCACAAAGTCAAAGCTATGGTTTTTCCAGCAGTCATCTACAGTTGTGAGAATTGGACCGTAAAGAAAGCTGAGCACCAAAGAATTGATGCTTTCAAATTGTGGTGCTGGAGAAGACTCTCAAGAGTCCCTTGGACTGCAAGGGAATCAAACCGTTCAACCCTAAAGGAAATCGACTCTGAATATTCATTAGAAGGACTGATGCTGAAACTGAAGCTCCAAAATTTTGGCCACCTGATGTGAAGAGCGGACTCATTGGAAAAGATTCTGATGCTGGGAAAGATTGAAGGTGGGAGGAGAAGGGGACGACAGAGGATGAGATGGTTAGATGGCATCACTGACTCAATGGACATGACTTTGAGTATACTCCTGGAGTTGGTGATGGACAGGGAAGCCTGGTGTGCTGCAGTCCATGGGGTCGCAAAGAGTCAGACACGATTTAGTGACAACACCAGTGACATCACCCCAGACTGCTTAAACTATTTAACAGGGTCTTCTTACATATATGTTTAATAAATATTTGTTCAACCACTGAATAAAAGAATGACTGAATGAAGTTGGAGAACTGGAATTCAAACCCATTCCTGTCTGCCTCCAGAGTCTGTCTTTTTAACCACTGTGTGCATGACCCCACATTGCTCAGCTAGGTTCTGCTTATTTGTTAGGTACTGTTATAGACTGAACTGCATCTCCCCAAAATTCAGATGTTACAGCACCAACCCAGAATTTGACTGTATTTGGAGACAGGGTCTTAAACAAGGTTAAATGAGGTCATATGGTTCAGGCCCTAATCCAGCAGCACTATGGTCATTATAAAATGAGGAAAACTCACCAGAGCTCTCTGGTGCTTGGTTAGAGAAGCTGTGTGAGGAAATATCAAGAAGGTAGCCATCTGCAACCAGGGAGGGAGGCCTAGCCAGAAACCAGTGCTGACAGAACTTTAATGCTGAAATTCTGGCCTCCAAAGTGATGAGAAAATACATTTCTGTCCTTTTAACTCATCTAGTCTGATTTTTTGTTATAGCAGCCTGAGAAAATGAATAAAGACCACTACTTTCCTCTGCTTTCATTCCGTATTTCTCTTACCCTTTAGCTTTCTTCCACCTCATCCCCCACCAGGTCTGGATGACAGGAATAGCGTATCATGGCTGGCATAGACCAGCACCCAAGAAAGACAAGAAAGAAGCTGAGAGCTGACAATCGGACCAAAGCTTAGGACAGAACTGTGGGCTGGGGAGTCTGTTCCAGTTTTCAAGTCTGACTTTTTAGTGGTCAAGCGACCAGAGTCTGGAACAACTTAAGTCATTATTCACCTTGTAGTTCATACCAGGATTTGAAATTTGGAGGCTCCTAATCAATAGATATTCCAGTTGGTGGGAGGGTGGCAAGGATCTATGCCTTAAAAGGGATAGAGTTACTAAGCTGAGTAACCTAGCAGATCTGAACTAAGGAGGAAGGCCAATGATACAACAGTTAGGGTTGACATGAGAAGAGGAAGAACAGTCTGAAGGGGGTAACTCAGGAGCTGGTGATGGACAGGGAGGCCTGGCGTGCTGCAGTCCATGGGGTCGCAAAGAGTCGGACACGACTGAGCGGCTGAACTGAACTGAACTCAGGAAACTAGGAGTTACTTGTAAAAATGTCTGTACTCTGGGTCTCACTGACAACAATAAGCCAGAAAGGACCAAGGTCAAAGTCTATGAAAATAAAGGAAGTACGACGATCTCCAAAAGTAATTCCATCCATAGCAAGAAGAATACTGAAAACAGTGTTGTACGCTTGCCTCAGACATAATCATGTACTCATGACGTGATCATCACCACTGAGCAATTGCGAAAGGTGTGAGTTAGGGGGCTGGAATGGGAGCTGTGATGCTCAGAGGACTTGGGCAGCAGGAAGCCAGGGAAAGCTGAAGCCTGAAGCCTGGGTGGTCACAGCCCCTCCACAGTCACAGCCTGGACCAAACACCCGAAGATACGAATTAGAAGCCTGAATTTAGAGTCCTTGTCGATAGTGTTCTGTATTTATTCCTATAGAACTACCAGAGTTCTCCACACAAAATAAAGGTGCCATATAGGCATTAAATAAATAAAGGAATAATATAATGTAACAAGGAATGCAAATCTTTCAACTCCAAAATTTAAGTGCTATAGTGTTTTCAACAGTGACCATAGTTACAAGTTGATTAAAGTTTACAGCATCAATATCTGCTGCTCAGAATCACGAAAAATGTGACTCTTCTTGAAAACGGAAGTGTATTCAAGAAACCAGTGTTGGTAAAAACCATGGCCCCTTCAGTAAGAAAATATTTCTAGAATAAAATCTGGTTGCTTTTAATTTTTACACTATCATTTGCAAGGATCAAGGAATTAGAATCATTCAAATGATTTCTAAAATGAAGTTTGAGGCTAAGAAAGAAAAGCTAGATTGAACTTCATATGCTAAATTTCTTGATTATTCCTTTATCATAGGCTAGATATTAGTAAGAACACCCTTGTAATTTCTCTTTTTTTAATTTTTAATAAAATGTTAAAGGCTAATTTCTATTTATAGTTATTACAAAATATGAGCTTTATTCCTGGTGGTGTACAGTATACCCTTGAGCCTATCTTGGTGGTTTAGTTGCTAAGTAGGGTCACCGCAGATGTTGATTGCAGCCATGAAATTAAAAGATGCTTACTCCTTGGAAGGAAATTTATGACCAACCTAGACAGCATATTAAAAAACAGAGATATTACTTTACCAAGAAAGGTTCGTCTAGTCAAGGCTATGGTTTTTCCAGTGGTCATGTATGGATGTGAGAGTTGAACTGTGAAGAAAGCTGAGTGTCGAAGAATTGATGCTTTTGAACTGTGGTGTTGGAGAAGACTCTTGAGAGTCCCGTGGACTGCAAGGAGATCCAACCAGTCCATCCTGAAGGAGACCAGTCCTGGGTGTTCATTGGAAGGACTGATGCTGAGGTTGAAACTCCAACACTTTGGCCACCTCATGTGAAGAGTTGACTCATTGGAAAAGACCCTGATGCTGGGAGGGATTGGGTGCAGGAGGATAAGGGGACGACAGAGGATGAGATGGCTGGATGGCATCAGCAACTCGATGCACATGAGTTTGGGTGAACTCCGGGAGTTGGTGATGGACAGGGAAGCCTGGTGTGCTGTGATTCATGGGGTCGCAAAGAGTCGGACACGACTGAAAGACTGAACTGAACTGAGGGTCCAACTCTTGAGACCCCATGGACTGTAGCTCACCAGGCTCCTCTCTTCAGGCAAGAATATTGGAGCCGGTGGCCATTTCCTTGCACCCTTATATCTCTCACCCATCTGTATATTTCCCTGCCCCGCTGATAACCACTAGTTAACACTTGTGATCGCAATTTCCCTTTCTATGAACAATCATACACACACACACAATGATGCAAGTGATTGGTCCCATCAGAGACCACACTGGTATCTGGCATTTCTGCCCCTAATTCCTGGGGTCCCTGAGCTGAGATGACCGTGCTGGGCACACAGCTGTCCCCCACAAGCTCGGCAATGTGGTGGAGTTTGTGCTCACTCACGGCTGCTGCTCTTGCAACCTGGTGGGTTTTTCAAGCACAGCAGAATGGAAAACTCGGTTCCTCTTGACGCACACCAAATAGTTATCTATCACACTGCGAGTCCCTCTCCACTCTGTGGGCGGATTTAAAATCAGGACGAGCACAACTGTGGCTGTCTCGGTGAACGCAGCCACTCGCCTCGGGCCACGGGAAGCAGCCGGCTCACTGCTGGCGGCTTCAGAGCGCGGGCTCCAGGCACCTCCTTGTGAGTTAGATGGATCTCTGAGCCGCGCTCGTCTGCAGAAACTGCAGCAAGATGCCCCGCAAGAGTGTAAACCCCATGGCTAAGATTAGCTGAGAATGTCTTTCCATCATCACCGTCATAATCTGCTCCCGAGGTGAACACTGAGCACCGAATGCCAGGTCACTGGGAGAACAGGTATACCAGCCTCCACCTGGGACCTGGAGAAGGGAAGCAATGAGCTAAGGATGGTGGAATCAGAAGTTCCCAAGTAAGCGATTTCCTAAACAAGTGTGCCCGGACTTATGGAGCTTGAAAATGCCCTCTCTGGCACGCTACCTATGGTACAGCTTCACATAAATAAGCGCTTCATAAAGTGTGGTTTCTGGAACACCGTGCTGTAAGATGCTGGATGCAGAAGTCGCATCCCTTATCCCATTCCAGCGCCAGAGCCTGTGAAAGGCCCAGAAGCACCCTGTAGTAAAACACTCCGTTTAGCACAAACTCTCACTTATTTGACCATAACACCCTTTTCATGCAATTACCTTTTAACATCTTTTGAAGTAGTTTTCACTTGTACATACTTTACAAAACACTGATCTAAAACACCATTCAAATATATCCAGTGTGTGTCAGACACTAAAAGCAGCATTTCTGAGACTTCCAAAGGTCTATTTAAACAGAGGTTCTGGCCTCCCCTGGGGCAGTGAGTGGAATTTGATATCCTTCCTTCCCCTTTTACTGTCCTTCAAATCCGAGGCATTGCTTTTGTTGATATTACGTAAATCAATTGTGGTTCTTACCAATTTCACTGAGATCACTGTAATAAAAATATCTTTATTGAAGCACTTGAATTTCTACTTCCTTAAACCTCAAGAGAATGCACAGATCTACCCAGTAAAATGCTATAGCCAACCAATACAATATTGTAAAGTAATTAGCCTCTAATTAAAATAAATAAATTTAAATTTAAAAAAAATTAAAAAAAAAAAAAAAAGAACTTGGAATAAGGCATTAAAGAGTCTTCTGGCTTAAGAAAGTTATCACCGGACCCAGCTTCTTATGAAGATGCTGACCTGGGCAGGAGACGTTCCCTGCCAAGGTCCTTTCTCTTGCTACTCTGCAACCCAGGCGTTCTGCTTCATGTGGCCCAACTGCAGGGCTGGCTTCACGGATGTGCCGCCTCATGAGGCCCTTAGGACCCAGCACCTAGAAAAAAGCTTGTGCTTAACGTTCTGCTGTTACCCTACTGAAATTCTTAATAATTTTTTAACAAGGATCCTACATTTGTTTTTGCAAATTAAATAGCTGGTTCTGCCCATCGGGGGCAGGTGAGTCTGTCTTTCTGTCCTGCTCTTCAGAAGGACTACTCCCTTGGCCTGTCCCAGTATATGAACTATCTTTGTCACTTTCATTGATCATGTCGATACCTTTTTGTAGTAAAATCTGAAGCTATCTGAAGATGTTGTTGTAGTCACGCATTCTGGGAAACAAACTGACTCAGAAGGACAATGCAGATAGTGGAGTGCAGTTTACTACACCGGCGGGCCCAAGGCAGAGTCTCTTCTTAGCCAAGGACCCCGACCAGTTTTTGTGAAAACCTTATATACCCTAAGTGTACTTGCACAAACCCTCCTCCCCAAATTCCCTGAAACTAATCTGAACAAAGGAAAAAGAAAGATACAGTCAAAGTTAACCCGTAATTCGTATGCCTTAAGCCTAGGTAGTTGCTGCTGCTAAGTCACTTCAGTCGTGTCCAACTCTGTGCGACCCCATAGACGGCCATCCACCAGGCTCCCCCGTCCCTGGGATTCTCCAGGCAAGAACACTGGAGTGCGTTGCCATTTCCTTCTCCAATGCATGAAAGTGAAAAGTGAAAGGGAAGTCGCTCATTTGTGTCTGACTCTTAGTGACCCCATGGACTGCAGCCTACCAGGCTCCTCCATCCATGGGATTTTCAAGGCAAGAGTACTTAACAGTGGACAATTATCAATAGGCCTGTGGTCATACCCCAATAAGCATAATAGAATGTCTGATTCTATTCGGTTACACAAATAATTAGGGTATTCTTTTAGGCAACGGAGAGCCCTGAGGCTCTTCCTTCCAGGGGCCTGGTTTTCTAGTTGGTGTGTTGTTTCCATAGATACTGGCCACATAGCTCAACGTCCACAGTCCAGCCCAAGATGGAGTCCTGCTTTCAACATAGAGCCTGTTCTGTAGTGAAAATACAGAATTCAGATTCAGGGAAAAGTGTGCTCAGGCCACAGCATCCACATCTCCAAAGGTTTGGACCTGAACATGGTTGCCTTGGGGCCAGCACGGGCAGCTGTGCGGCCCCCGCTGTGCACGAGGTCCAAATGTAGATGCGGCCAAGGGACAGAGTAGGGCTGCTCTTGCTAAGCCATCTGTCCTGGCACATGCGCCTCATTTGCACAGAGGCACTGCAGAGGCTAGTGATGGCCTGCCCAGCCTTCTCCTTTTTGAAAATGGGAACCACGCTTGGGGGCTACAAAGACTGAGATAACCCGTGAAGTACCTGGTACAGGAGTTGCTTGATACCTGTTAAATCCCTTTCCTAAAAATAAGTGTTTGCACTCAGAACTTTGAAAAGACAACCAAAACGTTAGACAACCATAAAGTGACTTCACATCACAGTATGTTCAATGTTAATCAACTAGTTAAGCATACGTGTGTCTGTTTATACTTATTTACTCAGGAAAAACACACACACATTACAAATAATAATGCAGCTGAAGTGCTTTCTGGTGCTAAGTTGCAATAAACTTGTGTAAACCTTGTAGTCGTTACTTTTTTTGTTTGTTTGTTTGTTTATGATTCTTGTTCTGCACTAAAGTCTCCTCCATAAGTCTCACTGGGACCAGCATGCATCAGAAGCATTCTTTCTTTTGTAGAGCTTCTGTGATAATTTCACTGAATGCTCAGTTCTCTTACCTGTATTCATCTGTAGTCCGGGTTTTAAGCAGTCTTCATTCGATGTAGTATTTCAGTCAAAGTGTGAACTCCTAAGAGCCAGGTTTGAGTTTTGACTTTTATTAGGTTCCCAGAGCTGCCATAACAAATTGCCACAAACCAGGTGGCTTTAAACAACAGAAAGTTGTTCTCTCCCAGCTTTGCAGGCCAACGTGTCAGCAGGGTTGGTTCCTTCTGGAGGCTCTGAGGGTAAGTTCTTTCCATTCCTCTCTTCTAGTTTCTGGCGGCTGCCAGCAAACCTTGGCGTTGCTTGGCTTGTATAAGATGCATTGCTCCAATTTCTGCCTCCATCTTCCCATCACCTCTTCCTCTGTGTCTGTAACTCAAATCTTCCTTTTCCTTTCTGTTATAAGTATACCTGCCAGGGACGTTAGAGATGCTAACTGCACGATTGATCTCATCTTTAGATGTGGAACTTAATTACATAGGCAAAAGCCCTTTTTCCGAATAAGGTCATGCTCACAGGTTTTAGGAGTTAGAACATGGACATATCTTTGTGGGGCCACCATTCAACTCACTACTGCCCATGTGGTCTTGAGAAATCACTTCACACTGATCAACCTGTTTGTTTTCACTGACTGTAGAAAGGAGATTAAAGTACCTATTGTTGAGCTGTTATGAGGATTAGAAAATCTCAGGTAAAACCCACAATGCCTGCCACCACATCATAGATCTTAAGTGCATGACAGTTGGTATTATTATGATGTAGATTTTTATTCTTTTTTCTTTTAGTGTCTATTGCACAGATTCATACTTACATTAATGAAGTTACTAAACGTGGGTCTTTTCTGATGTGTATTCACTGTTGGCAGCTTCAGCTACGGAGGGTATCATCCCTTCCCAGATGAAGGGGGCAGAGTTTTATAGACCACTTTGACTCCAGAAAGGAAAAGAAAAAACAATTTTGAGGCTGAGAACTACTTCAAAATGTGTATCCCCAATACTGTAAAATCACTGTTGACAGCCACTTTCCATGGCTACTTTCACACTGTAAAGGAACCACGTAACAACATGTGTGTGTGTGTGTGTGTGTGTGTGTGTGCATGCACATCTGCACACTACGTTACTTCTAGACTGTAGTCCTCCAAGCTCCTCTGTCCATGGGATTCTCCAGGCAAGAGTACTGGAGTGGGTTGCCATGCCCTCCTCCAGGGGACCTTCCTGACCCACGGATCAAACCCCATCTCTCGTGTCTCTTGCATTAACTGGTGAGGACTTTACCACCAGCACTAGCGCTTCCTGGGGAGCCCTGTAACGACATACAGTGAGTGCTAAATCAACAACCCTTTATCTGCCTGTTTGAACAAAGAACCAACTGTAAAATCATGACTTTTTGGAGAGCAAGAAAGTAATCACAGTAAGGAAGTCTATCAGTTTGGGATTCGTAGCCTGTAAGTGAAGTGAAAGTCATTCAGTCATGTCTGAGTCTTTGCGACCCCATGGATTGTAGCCTGCCATGCTCTTCTGTCTGTGGGATTTCTTAGGCAAGAATACTGGAGTGGGCTGCCATTTCCTTCTTCAGGGGATCTTCCCGACCCAGGAACTGAACCCAGGTCTCCTGCCTCAGAGGCAGATTCTTTACCTTCTGACCCACTAGGGAAGCCCCCAAAACATTAGCATGTGTGCATGCTAAGTCACTTCAGTCGTGTCTGATTCTATGTGGCTCTATGGACTGTAGCCCACCAGGCTCCTCCATCCATGGGATTTTCCAGGCAAGAATACTGGAGTGGGTTGCCATGCCCTCCCCCAGGGGATCTTCCCAACCCAGGAATCAAACACATGTCTCTTAGTCTCTCCTGCCTTGGCAGGCAGGTTCTTTACCACTAGCGCCACCTGAATAAAAGTCAATTCCTAACAGCTTAAACAGTAGAGTATTTAGACTCTAATGTAGCTGGAAAATATGGAGATAAGGTGAACCTCAGCCCTGAATGATTCAGCAAGTCAAAGATATCATAAGGGATCTGAGTTTTTTCATTCTATCTGCTCAGTCATCCATGGTGAGGTAGTCATGCTGTTTTGATGGCAGGGAAGTGGCGAAAGCAGCTTAGACTTTACCCTCGCCATTCACATCATCAGTACGGAGAGGGAGAAGATGAGAATGAGGTCCTGGTTGCTCTAGGAAATGAGTGAGAAATCACATATATCTCTCCTTATATCTAATCCACTTTCATTGGATTTCAGGCCCATCTCTGAACCAGCCTTATTAGGTTATTTCCTCATTGTGTGACTTTGGCCTGAGTTACCTAAACTGGTCCATCTTAGAAAGCTGAAACCTCCGCAACTGGTGTGAGTCAGCACTGTCGGATACTAATTTGAAATTTTTTTTTTCTGAAGTTAAAGTCAGCATAGTGGCATGTTAGTCTCCAGCAATATTCAGCAAGTTTTACCAAGGTTGATACTTGGCCTGATGGAAAAAGAAGAGAAAGTTAAAGGAGTTAGCAGTGTTTGCAAGGAGATGAGTATAAGACAGACCTTGGACACTTAGTTGAATAAGGAGGAAAGGGACAATATGACATACTGAAGATGATGACAAGATAGCCATCTTTATGAGTTGAAAGTCTCAGTGAAGCAAAGAACTGTTTAAGATTGAGTGGGCATAAAGATGGAGCTCAAAGACTAAGATGCATACAGATGAGATTTCAGTGTCAGCGTGGCTGTTAGTGATGACCAGATCTAGTGGCCGTGGTGAGATTCAGGAAAGATCCCTGGATTTGAGTGGGTCACATGGTGGGTGATCTAGGTTTGATTGCTCAGCTCCATGTGGCTCTCAGTGAGGGGAAGGGGCAGTCTCACCTGAAGCTCAAGAAACTGAGATGATCTCTTCTCTCCCCTCCTTCCCCATGGTGTAGTATGCGGGAGCAGAGAATCTTGAGATTGTCTATTTGTGTCTACTTCCCCAGGAGTGTGACCTACAAAATGTGGTGGCTTTTCCTGAGTTCATGCCAAGTGTGTTCAATCAGAACACAGCATAGCTTAAATGGTTAGGTAGTTAGGTCATGATGTTTCAGCAATTCCAGGGTGTATATATATATATATATATATATTCCTTTTTTCCTGGATGCTTATGACTGGTGGATGACTGATTAGAGAGTTAAAAATAACGAGGTACTATGATTGACAACTCATAAATACCAGGGATTGTTGGAAGCACTGAAATCTTCTTGGTGGATTCTGCATATTTTATTTCTGATAGAGAAAGGAGTGGGGGAGAGCAGGCAAGGAGAGAGACAGAGGGGGAGGGAGACGCTCAGAGGAAATGAAGACAACATTTCCATCTGGGGTTTGTGCTTTTCCGAGTGCCTACTCATTTTGATAGATTATTAGAAAACTCATATTTGCTCATAAATGTGAAAAAATAGCAAATGTAAAATTTGCAAATTTATTCCTAAATGTAGTTAAATTCATAAATATTTAGACATTTTCTGTAAAGCTTCTAATTTATAACCTTTACATGAATCTATAATTTGGTATAAAAGCTTCTAAATGCAGTAGTAATGTCACAAATGTCTATAAATATTCACATCTCATTTACAAGTGTTCTACAAACCATGAGATGAAGAAATTGTGAATGCAAACCATTTTTCAGGTGGATTTCTGCCGAGGTAAGTCAGAATGATGAACAATGAAAACCTTTAAGAGATCATTTGACGACCATGGTTTTAGTCTATTGCTCATATAATCTAGAAATTCTTCATTACAAATAATTAGAAAAGGTTGCAGAAGCAATTAAAAGTGAATGAACAGCTTCAAATATTATAATTGAAAAAAAAGATCTGAGAAGTTGGAATAAGCCTTCTAGAGACCAGACAATGCCATGTAGAATAGTAAGACCTTGAATAAATCTTCTAAGGCTCAGTTTTTTCATCCATAAAATGGTAATAATGCATTCTTTACAAAGTTTATTTATTTCTTTTAGCATTCAGGACTACAAAAGTAGTCCATGTTCAGTCACCCAGTCATAGCTGACTCTGTGCAACTCCATGGGCTGTAGCCCACCAGGCTCCTCTGTCCATGGAATTTTCAAGGCAAGAATACTGGAGCAGGTTGTCATTTCCTTTTCCAGGGGAGCTTCCCAACATAGGGGGCAAACCCAGTCTCCTGAGTTTCCTGCATTGGCACTCAGATTCTTTACCCCTAGAACCACTTGGGAAGCCCTAGGCAAGTAACAGACAACTCAAAAGTGGTTAAGAAAGCCGAAACAAAAATTCGACATTCCAGGCCTATCTAGATGCAAGGGTGGCAATCGGGACTCATTTTCCCTGTCTCACTGTCTCTCTGTTTCACACACACACACAGCTCTCACTTTAATCTCCTCCTGTCATGTTTTCTCGTCCAGCCTGCAGCTCTGTTTTTCCAGGCTCGTATCAGCCGTACACACACTGACCACAACAGAATGAGAGCCTCTCTTACCCAATTATTCTACCAAAGCTCCCCTGACAAATTATCCTGAGACTGCCCTGGGACATTTGCCTGTCCTTGAACCTGTTGCTGTGCTCAGAAGATTGAGATTGCACCTCGCTGTCTCTGGGACTCATTCTCACTATTGAAGCCAGGGGCACTTGGGGTCCTGTGAATAGAGTGGTCCATCACCAAAGAAGAGGAGGCTGCACGCTGAACAAACAAGGCCAGAAAGTCTCTTTACATGTAGACAGTGGATAAAAAGAAGCAATGTATGAAAGGCTTTAGCCTAGCATTTGGCACATAATAGACCATCAGTTATTTCCTCCATTAGCCACTCCTTACCACTGTTACAGTACAGAGAAGAAGAAAAGGATTAAAGTAAGAAATAGAGAAATTCTGTCTAGGACAAATGTTCCTGCTCAAAACTATGTTCAGAGTCTCAGGAAGCCAGATTCTCCCTGCTAATAGTATCCACTGTGATTACTCAAGACCTCTCCTAGCAACACAAATCCACAGGGTCCCCAGCCATATCCGTGGTGCAGGGAGTCAGGGGGAAGTCATCCTCAGCGTGGTGAGCATTGTCAGTATTATCAGCATACAACCGTAGAGCAAAGTCTTCATCTCTGTAGTTTGTCTCTATTATAAATCCCCCTTTATGGAATCAAATTCCATATTTCTTGGATTTGGTGATGCTGCCACAGCTAGGTGGCAGGAAATTTTGATGCTTTATCAGGTTAACTGAAGCAAATTATAAAAGTATTCCTATACATTCTTCAAAATATGCCCAGCTGGATGCTAGATCATTCTGCCAAACCCTGTGGAACTCATTTGCTTTTTCTTTGATGTTCTCCAATAATGGCTTCCCAGGTCGCGCAGTAGTAAAGAATCCTCCTGCCAACACAGGAAACGCAAGAGATGTGGATTTGATCCCTGGGTCAGGAAGATCCCCTGAAGGAGGAAATGGCAACCCACTCCAGTATTCTTGCCTGGAAAATTCCACGGACAGAGGAGCCTGGCGGGATGCATTAGTCCAGGCGGTTGCAAAGAGTCAGACCTGGTTGAGCGCAGTAATGGCATCTTATGTTTATTTATTGAATATATTAGCACCACAAGTGTTTCCAGATTTTTATACATGTACTTTTTTTTTTTTTTTTTTATAAAAAACATCAAGGACGGTCTTCTACAGCCAATACTCCAAAATTTGGTAAATTTGCTACCCATCGAGTCCATATTCTCCATTTTTATCATTTTTTCAAACATCCGTGCTTTGCCTTTAGCTCGCCACACTGAAAGTCTATAATCTCTTTAGCCTATTTCCATAAGAAAGCTCCTAGTCCTTTAATCATTTTAGCTATCCTTCCCTGAATTCTTTGCTGCTGGGGGTCCGTTTTTATTAAGTGTGGTGAATAGACTACAGGCAAGTACTTGTGTTGCTTTTATCACTGGAATTATTCACCAGAAGTCATGCTGCAGGTTTACCTGTTCACCCCAAAACCAAAACTGCCTTCAATACCCTAAGCTCAACTGCTATTTCTAGTATATCTCTTTCTTTTTTGTGCTCAATGCTCCCACTATTTCTTTGGAAAATAGTGCTATTCCTGTGGTCATGTATGGATGTGAGAGTTGGACTGTGAAGAAGGCTGAGCGCCGAAGAATTGATGCTTTTGAACTGTGGTGTTGGAGAAGACTCTTGAGAGTCCCTTGGACTGCAAGGAGATCCAACCAGTCCATTCTGAAGGAGATCAGCCCTGGGATTTCTTTGGAAGGAATGATGCTAAAGCTGAAACCCCAGTACTTTGGCCTCCTCATGCAAAGAGTTGACTCATTGGAAAAGACTCTGATGCTGGAAGGGATTGGGGGCAAGAGGAGAAGGGGACGCCAGAGGATGAGATGGCTGGATGGCATCACTGACTCGATGGACGTGAGTCTCAGTGAACTCCGGGAGTTGGTGATGGACAGGGAGGCCTGGCATGCTGCGATTCATGGGGTCGCAAAGAGTCAGACACGACTGAGCGACTGATCTGATCTGATCTGATCTGATACAGGATCATGCGGAGAAAATCTTACACAACATGTAGAGAATGTTGAATATTTTTGGCACACAGGAAGCCCTCAATAAACGTTCACAAACATTATAATTTTGACTATTCCTATCATAATACTTCAGCTGAAGTTTGAGAACCCTCTAATGAAATCAGTGTCTGACTTGGACACTGGCCCTTTACTTGAGTGGTTCTTTCTTAGATTATAACCTTAAAATATGGAAGATTTTGATGTGCGAAGCATCTGCATATAAAACTAGTAAGGAGTTTTTAGCAGCCTTTGGTTTGGCTAAAAAAGGTGGCACACTTTTATAATAAAAATAAAGAATTGCATTTACTGATGTCTAAGGAGTAGGTAATTCAAAGAAAATAAATATGGAAGCAACAAGTTAAAGGTCAGTCAAGAAGTTGGCATAAACTACAAAGTGTTGGTCTTGCCTTCAGGTTTTCCGCTTCTTTCATAACATAAAAGTTGTCCTTTAGTCACGGTGCAGTCTTTCTTGGAATCCTTATTCTAATTCTGTAACATTTATATTCCAGGAGTAACAGCAAATCTGCTGATTACTTATGAAAGCAAGGGGAAAAACATTTGCAATTACAGTCAAAATTAAAGTTATTTTCTAATCTTCTCATCCTTTTTAAGGAATGAGAAACTTTAAATATGGTCAACGTAGCACATTTTAAGTGTCAAACTTGGTGAATTTTGCTATGCCAATTGAATAATAATCTTCTGTAGAAACAGTGAGCATTCCATGGAATTTTTATCATTTGACCCATTTAATATTAAGTTGAAAAATTCCCCTTGCATTAGTGCCATTGCATAATGCTGTGTGCTGAGCTATTAAGATATATTTAGTAATTCCATTAGAACTGCACCATCGAGCAGGGCAGAGCATATGGAAAGAAGTTGGTGAAAAACTGATTAAACATTTATATCAAGTACATTTTGATTTAACTCACATAAATAATTCATTTTTATGTTTTCTCTCTTTCAAAATAAACCTTTTTGACACCTGCTGTGCTAAAAATAATGCTAGCATGGCTGTAATAAAGAAACTCTTAAAGCTCACAGCAATGACATCATCTGGTACTCATGCAGATACTAAATTGTCAGCACATAAGTGTAGTAAAGTAAGACTTGGCATTATTTATTATTTATTTAGTGCCTCAAAAATATACTGTGCTTAGTGGCAAGTAAAACACCTGGCTGAATCTGAAGCTAGAGTTTGGCTCAAGAAATCTAAGAATTAAAGGGCTTACAGAGACACACAAGAAAAGGTGTGAGACAATCATTAAGGTACTGAATCCCATTCCTTTCCTTGAGCATAAGAACAGAGATGAGAGATAACAGTGAGTGAGCTCAAGCAAAAACCCCGAGACATGTTAGAGTCTCTTTACACTGGGAAAGCAGAGATACAGGCAAGGTGATAGTGACTACATACGGTCACAGCAGCATCATTCTAGAATAGTCATTGCTAAAGTAGGCGACAAATACCATTGGAAGCACCACAGATACTGCTGGGTTGTCCACAGGCATAGTACTGAAGAGCATTGAATCATATCATCAAAAATGACTCCCTTTTAATTCTCTTTCAATATTTTAGGTAAGTGTAGGAAATACTCTTAGCGCTATTCTGCCCCTAACATTCCTATACACTATTCAATCTCTTTCTTTTTACTTTTTTTTTCTTTAAAAGACAAAGAGACAAGGACTAGTGCTCTGAGCCTTTCTGGGCGGTGCTGTAGTGAATAAAATCACCTAACCAAACTCTGGTGTGATGCCTTTCTAATTCTATCTACACCCAGAAAATGGCATGGTTTCCATAGTGAATAAAATCACCTAACCAAACTCTGGTACGATGCCTTTCTAATTCTATCTACACCTAGAAAACGGCATGGTTTCCATGCACAACATGGCATTAAGATAGCATTAAAACATTTTGGCAAAAACACAAATCTGTTTAACAAAAATTGTCATGTAAGCAAGAGTGAATCACAGAAGCAGTCCAAAAAGATATTTTTAGGCAGAATTATAACAGCATTTGCAAATACAGCCTGAACAACTGGCTGATCCTGGCAGGTTCTACCAAAATGAGAGCTTAAGCACAAGAGTGAGAGGCACATCTCTGCTCTTGCCTCTGTGTGGACTAAGAGAGTAAGACGATGCAATGGGTAGGCTGGCAGACTCCCCCTAAGCCAGTCCATCTCATACATGCCCCCCAAAATGCAGAACTTATTGATTATTGGTGAGACTCTACTAAAGAAATGTATTTATTCTGGGAGAAAGCACATCAAAACACCACAACTGATGTTGGAAAAGAACATTCATTTGACACTTGCAAGTTTAGATAGCATCTGCATAGTCAAATATTTGTAGGAATTAATTTTGTTGCATGAGTTTCACTTAGAGGATGATTTTTCTTCAGAATGCACTCTTTCAAAACTTGAAAAATAAAATTCTGTGTAATTATTATCATGTCTATTATAATATGTTATTGGCATGCATTTTGCTGGACTGCAAAAATTCAATTGGAAAGGAGACTCCCAGAATTAGGGCCACAGAAGCATTGCAGATATTTTCCTTTGGTTTGTGAGAGCACCTAGTAGGCATGACCATCAGGAAAAGTATGGGAATATCATATTTTAAGCACTGCAAGACTTTGAATATAAAAATATTGCTACATTTATTAAAATAAATTTCCATGATTACAAAGTTAATTTTGTTTTTAAAAACTTGCAAACTATAAAATAACAGAAAAAGTAAATGAAATATAATCTTATTATTCAGACATAAACACTGATAATGTTCTGTTATATATATATATTTTTTTTTTTTTTCCCCAAACTTTAAACCTTTTATTTTGTGTTGGGGTGTAACCGATTAACAATGTTGTGGTTGTTTTAGGTGAACTGTGAAGGGACTCAGTCATACATATTCATATACCCATTCTCCTTCAACTCCCCGCTTCCATCCAGGCTGGCACATAACATTGAGCTGAGTTCCATGTGCTATACAGTAGATTCTTATTGGTTATCCGTTTTAAATGTAGCATTATGTACATGACGTTCCCAAAGTCTCTAACTATCCATTTCCACTCCCCGCTACCCCCACCCTGCGGTAACCATAAGGGTTCCCTTCTCTCCACACCATCTTTGGTTTCTTCAGTGATCCAATGGTTGTATAGTGGCATGTTGTTTAGCTGCCATGCGTTTGTGTTTTTTAGAGTTTTTTTTTTAATTTATTTCTAATTTCATAGAGTTGTGATCAGAAAAGATGTCTGAGATTACTTCAATTTTCTTAAACTGACCAAGGCGTATCTTGTGGCCCAGCATGTGGTCAATCCCGGAGGAGATCCCATGTGCACTTGAAGTCTTCAGCTTTTGAATGCAGTGCTCTGTAAATATCAATTAAGTCCAACGTGTCTAAGTGTCATTTAAGGCCTGTGTTTCCTTACTAATTTTCTGTCCAGGCGATTAGTCCATTAATGAAAGCAGGGTATTAAAGTCCCCCACTCTTACTGTGTTACTATTGATTTCTCCCTTTATGTTTGTTTTTGTCTTACATATTGAGATGCTCCTGTGTTGGGTGCATATATATTTATAAGTGTTATATCTTCTTCTTGGATTGAACCCTTGATCATAATGTAATACCCTTCTTTGTTTTAAAGTCTATTTTGTCTGTCTACAGCTTTGTTATGATTTACACTTGCATGAAATACCTTCTTCCATCCCCTTACTTTCCGTCTTTTTTCCCCTAGGTCTGATGTGGGTCTCTTGTAGAAACCATATATATGAATCTTAGGTGCATACATATGAACCTAAGACATAACCTAAGACAGTATATGTCTTAGGTTGGTGTATTTAATCCATTTACATTTAAGGTAATTATTGATATGTTGATTCTATTACTATTTTGCCAATTTTCTAGAGTTTTTGTACATCTTTTCCTTCTCTTATGTCTCTTGTCTGCCTAGAGAAGTTCCTTTAATATTTGTTGTAAAACTTGTTTAGTGGTGCTGAATTCTCTTAACTGTTGACTGTCTAGAAAGCTTTTGATTTATGTGTAATCCAGTCAAGAGTCTTGCTGGGTAGAGTATTTTTGATTGCAAGTTCTTCCCTTTCATCACTTATAATACATCATGCCATTCCCTTCTGGCTTGTAGAGTTTTTGTTGATAAATCAGCTGGTAATCCAATGGGATTTCCCTTTTATGTTGTCTTTTTTCCCTTGTTGTTTTTGATATTTGATCTTTGTCCGTAATTTTTGTCAGTTTGGTTACTATGTGTCTCAGTGTGTTCGTCCTTGGGTTTATCCTACCTAGAACTCTGTGCTTCCTGGACTTGATTGACTATTTCTTTTCCTATGTTACAGAAGTTTTTGGCTATTATATTTTCAAATATTTTCTCGATTCCTTTCTACCTTCTTATGGGACCCATATAATGTGAATATTAGTGCATTTATTGTTGTCCCAGAGGTCTCTTAGGTTGTCTTCATTTCTTTTTATCCTTTTTTCTATATTCTGCTTTGTGGCAATGATTTCCATCATTCTGTCTTGCCAGTCATTATCCGTTCTTCTTCCTCAGTTATTCTGCTACTGATTCTTTCTAGTGTATTATTCATCTGTTTGTTCTTTAGTTCTTCTAGGTCTTTGGTAAACATTTCTTACATTGTCTCCATTCTTTTCTTGAGATCTTGGATCATCTTCACTATCATTATTTTGAACTATTTTTCTGGAAGGTTGCCCATCTCTGCTTCGTTTAGCTGTTTTCTGGGGTTTTATTTTGTCCCTTCATCTGGTACATAATCCTACTTCTTTTCATTTTGGTTAGCTTTCTGTGATAGTGGTTTTCATTCTGGGAGATGCAGAATTGTAGCTCTTGTTTCTTCAGTCTGCCCTCTGGTGGATGAGGGTAAGAGGCTAGTGCAAGCTTCCTGATGGAGGTACTGCCTGTGGGAAAAACTGAATCTTGCTCTGCTGGGCAGGGCCATGCTCAGTTTAATTTTAATCCAATTGTCTGCTGATGGGTGGGGCTCTGCTCCTTCCCTGTTAGTTGTTTGGCCTAAGCAACTCCCAGTCCTGGAGTCTACAGATTTATGGTATGGCTAATGGCACCCTGCTTATTTAACTTCTATGCAGAGTACATCATGAGAAATGCTGAGTTGGAAGAAGCCCAAGCTGGAATCAAGATTGCTGGAAGAAATATCAATAACCTCAGATATGCAGATGACATCACCCTTATGGCAGAAAGTGAAGAGGAACTAAAAAGCCTCTTGATGAAAGTGAAAGTGGAGAGTGAAAAAGTTGACTTAAAACTCAACAATCAGAAAACAAAGATTATGGCATCTGGTCCCATCACTTGATGGGAAATAGATGGGGAAACAGTGGAAACAGTGTCAGACTTTATTTTTGGGGGCTCCAAAATCACTGCAGATGGTGACTACAGCCATGAAATTGAAAGATGCTTACTCCTTGGAAGGAAAGTTATAACCAACCTAGATAGCATATTGAAAAGCAGAGACATTACTTTGCCAATAAAGGTCTGTCTAGTCAAGGCTATGGTTTTTCCTGTGGTCATGTATGGATGTGAGAGTTGGACTGTGAAAAAGGCTGAGCGCCGAAGAATTGATGCTTTTGAACTGTGGTGTTGGAGAAGACTCTTGAGAGTCCCTTGGACTGCAAGGAGATCCAACCAGTCCATTCTGAAGGAGATCAGCCCTAGGATTTCTTTGGAAGGAATGATGCTGAAGCTGAAACTCCAGTACTTTGGCTACCTCATGTGAAGAGTTGACTCATTGGAAAAGACTCTGATGCTGGGAGGGACTGGGGGCAGGAGGAGAAGGGGACGACAGAGGATGAGATGGCTGGATGGCATCACTGACTCGATGGACGTGAGTCTGAGTGAACTCCGGGAGTTGGTGTTGGACAGGGAGGCCTGGCGTGCTGCGATTCATGGGGTCGCGAAGAGTTGGACACGACTGAGTGACTGAACTGAACTGAACTGAATGGCGCCCTCCAAGAGGACTTATGCCAAGATGCATCTCCCAGAACTACCTTCAATCTTTTCCAGCATCAGGGTGCTTTCCTGCCAGTTTCCCTCCCCACAGCAGGCTACTGCCCACCCACACCTCCACAGGAGACCTTCAGGACTCACAGGTAGGTCTGACTCCGTCTCCTGGGGACCACTGCTCCTTTCTCCTGGATCCTGGTGTGCACAAGGTCTTGTTTGTGCTCTCCAAGAGTGGAGTGGAGTGTTTCCTCCAGTCCAGTGGAAGTCCTATAATCAAATCCTGCTGGGCTTCAAAGTCAGATTCCCTGGAGACTTCTGGTCCCTTTCAGGATCACCAGACTAGGAAGATTTTGGTCCTCTCGCAGGAGAAGGTGAACACACGTCTTTCTACTCTGCCATCTGGAACCAATCTCTTCTTGTTATATATTTTTAAGATGAGATTGTCTTCCCATAATTCCTTAGGATTTTATAACAGTTTGTTTATTTATTTATTTTTAATTTCACATCAATTAATCTTCATAAGTGGTAGTTAGTGAACTGTCAGCTGTGTTTAGGCTGTGGATGTTGGTGACACCAAGTTCCCAGTGTAATCAAGGAAGTTTAGCTCCCATTTTCTCTAAATATTAGGATTTCACATAAAATTTCATTTGGTTTAAAGCAAGAGAAAACGTTTTCTTTGATCATGGGTTTCATGGTTTCATAATTTCCGTAATTTAATCAATTTTATAATTTTCAAATTGTGTTTGTCCCCAAATTTTTACAATTCTAGATAAAAACTTTGATAAACATTTTATCTACAAATATTTGGGAATATAAACACTATATTAAAACAAAATTTCTTGGTTAAAAAGTATGAACATATTAAGATCAATTTTCTTAGAAATGAAATATCAATTTTCTTTTCTACCAGTGGTATTTGAGTGCGTGTTTACTACAACTTTATCTCCATTAAGTACTATTTCTCTGTTAAATTTTCATTTACATGTTAAATAAGAAGTGTTCTGTTTATTTAAAATGTTCACATGTGAGTAAAATTATTCAGCAAATAACTATAAAGGAGCTTAATATTATTCATTAATTAATGCTTAAATTTGAATGAGATTTGCAGGGCAAAGTTACAATGATGGAGAAATTGTGACTTCCTATTTATTACTTCTATCACCTTATGTATGGTTGTTTATATAATACTCTCTTCTTCTAGAATATAACGTAGAAGTTCAGGTTGGCTTTCCATTCTCTGATGTATATATAAAAAGTAAAAACTAGGTATTCTGCATCAGCCATCAGTAAGTTAGTGGACTGCTGCTGCTGCTGCTGCTAAGTCGCTTCAGTCGTGTCCGACTCTGTGCAACCCCATAGACGGCAGCCCACCAGGCTTCCCCGTCCCTGGGATTCTCCAGGCAAGAACACTGGAGTGGGTTGCCATTTCCTTCTCCAATACATGAAAGTGAAAAGTGAAAGTGAAGTTGCTCAGTTGTGTCCGACTCTTAGCGACCCCATGGACTGTAGCCACCAGGCTCCTCCATCCATGGGATCTTCCAGGCAAGAGTACTGGAGTGGGGTGCCATTGCCTTCTCCGAGTTAGTGGACTACTCACTATCTATGGATCTCTACTCAAGCTAATGAGTGTTTATGTAATGGAGTCATTCTGTCTTTATTAGTAGCCAGAATTAATTTCCTACTCCACATAAAATATGGAATTACTTGTTTGTATCTCCATTATAATATCAATGACATTCTGCTTTGCAATACAGTTCTTTTGGTTCATGCCTTGTCTCCTTTTAAATTCCATCTGTGATTCCGTCACAATGGTTAACAAAAAACTTGCATTATATTTAAATAATCATGTACTTATTCAATAAATATTTACTGAGCACCTACTATATCAGAATTATAATAGTCACGTTATAGTCCCAGCAACAAGTAAGAGAAATATCATTCCTGCCATTGTGACCTTTCAGATTTATGGAGTAAGCCAAGGTTAATTTTCTGCATAAATATTTATAGAATTCCAATGGACTTAAGTGCTGTGAAAGTACTGAGTGCAAGGAGAATGTTGAAGAAAGCAGGTATAGCAACTAATTGTGGAGCCAGAGAGAGGAATGAGCATGTGTAGAAGCTGTGTTGAATTAAAATGAACACAGTGATATTGATACAAGAAAAGTAATCAGTTGTGCAACTGTGTTTCTCATAAGAGCAATCACATACATACATTGAAACAGAATTATTGGTAAGATAATGTCACTCGGTTTGCTTTTCATAATAGCATTTTACTAACGTGTAGATTTTAATTGTGAAGTGTATGTTACTCCAGTTATTTTGGCACACACACACAGTCCTACACAATTTGTTATTCTATTTAACTAGTAGAGTGGCTCCCTTCACCAGATTCTAATCTGCATTCTCCTGATGAAAGGATGAGAGTGGTGGTTGATCAAATGTCCCATTTTGTTAACATTAATAAAAACCATTCTCAAGCAGGTCGGAATACTTGAGTAGGGAAGGGACTGGAAGCTGTGGACCATCCCCAGAATTCCTCCTGGGCTTTGTTCTTACTTCTTGGTAGCTTCTGACCGAAGCAGAGGTCTAAACTGTGCTGGAATAGACTGGTATCTCCCCAGCTACTTTCCACTCAGTTGATGCAATGATTACCATGGACCAGAAAGCAACATAAATTTGTGTTTACAAAGTTTATCATACTGTGCTGTTCCAAACAATTTCTCCCTTAGTGCTCTACTAGAACCTTTTGAATATATCAGCATCATTCTGTGGTATGTGATGGGTCTTAGCTTTAGATATAAACATTTTCTCAAATTAACTGATAGAAGAAAATGGTGACAATTTGAGATAGCATCATAATTATGATATTTCAACCAGATATTCTTTCTTCGTATTTTTCTGTGTTATACACTTAGGGTATCGCTAGCTAGCAGGCTACAGTCCATCAGGTCACAAAAAGTTGGACATGACTGAGCAACTAAGCACAGCACAGCACAGGTGTATTTTATTCTTCATAAAGTAAAATATGTTTTTGTTAACATTGTATACAGAATATACTTTTGCCCTAAGTCCTTGGCATGTTTATTTTATCACACAATATGTATTGTAATGAAACACAAAGAGAGGAATTGTGAAATTGGGATATTGGATTTTATAAGGTTCATTAAATGGGTATGGGCAGAGAGTCAGGAAAGAAAATAGTTCTCAGACTTCTTACTATAGTGACTAAAATTGATGTCCAGTGCTACTGAGAAAGTCTTGCTGGTAGTTAATTTTATCTTGAGCAATATATGGGTCACTGACTGGGCAATCTTATTTTTACCTCCTTATTCATACATGTAAAAGTGTATTTACACATCAGTGCATCAGCAAATATTTTGTAGAGGAAGATTTTATCATGTCACTTAATATAACCACAGATAAAATTTAATGCTAGCAGGTAGCAGACATTTATAGGTTAATCTCTAGTCTCTGTCCAAGAATTGTATCCATATTGATATACCACACCAAATCAAAGAATTTTTTCCTGAACGACAAACTTTTGTGAAAGATGTTTTAGTTCAAGCTATTTTTCTTTTTTGCTTGTGCAGTATATCAATTTGGAGAAGGAAATGGCAACCCACTCCAGTATTCTTGCCTGGAGAATCCTGTGGACAGAGGAGCCTGGTGGGCTGCTGTCCATAGTGTCGCATAGAGTCGGACACTACGGAAGCGACTTAGCAGTAGCAGCAGCAGTATATCAATTAAAATCAGTTTCAATAATTAGTAGCAGATAAATTCAAGACATTGGTGCCTTAAACAGTACTAACATTAATTTTTCTGTTTCAGTGATTTTAAATTACAATTAAGTATTATTCAGATTACTTTCATATTCATTTTTTCCTTGATTTCTATGACAATTCTGGAATGGAAGCAAAATAGACATTAGAATGTGAATAAGTTGAAGCTTAGAGGACTTCAGTATTGTCTCCTCTATGGAAGGCTTCACCAGCCCCAAAGAAGAGTCTAGACCTAAATGCAGGCCTTGGCAGTACGCTGTCCTTCTGTCTACTGGCCTACTGGACCATTAGGAGACATCCGAGTCATCAATATGTAGATCTTGGATGAACTTGATACAGCCCGCGTACAGGAGGAATGAACGTGAATTCACAACCCCTCAAAGTCATCCAATGAATAAAGATATTTTCACTGAGTATTTAATTCAATCTCATGCTCCCGTTCTTGACCAACAGTTACTTCCAAATAAGATTTGCCCACTGGAGATGGTTGATGCTGATAATGACATACACGAAAGAGTTTATGAAGTGCACTGAGTTTCTTGCCATTAGTCCAATCTCTAGAGGAAGTGACGTAGAAAAAAAGAGCATAGAATGGATACCGCAGAATTAAATCTGGGTTGTGACTTACTTCCTCGTTGTGTGACCTTGGACAAACTACTTCACCACCTTGGCCTTTTGCTCATAGAGTCAGTATGCTCATCTGATGAAACAATGTCTGTGAATGCATGCCGGGCAGTGGTTGGCAGTGTGAATGCACTCTCTAAGTGGTAACTATTATTATTCAAAGAGGCTAAAGAAGAATCTAACCTGTGTATCTCCTTTGCTGAACTCAAGTCAAGAAACAGACAAAAAGGGGTTGAAGTTAAGGGCTTCCAGATGTGGCCCAAGCCACAGCATGGCAGAGGTTTTCTGAGAGCCTAGATGCCAGAAGGAAAGTGGGAACCAGGAAAAGAAAAATTACCACTTCCCTGCCCTGCTACTATTTGGTCCTCTTTTTCAATCTTTGAACTACTTAATAAACACTAATTAGCCTTGCGCCCTGTGAGACAGACTTGCCTAAAGCGCCATGCTCTTAAGAACTATGCACATCTCCTATAATTGACTCGATTATGCTCATTGCCTGGGATGTCAGGAAAGCTTTTTTCCATTGGTATCTCATTACCAGAGGGAAAAACTTGCATGTGTACTCGATTCTGACCTCATGAAATTAAGGGTTTAGTCCAAGTGTAGCAGGAAATAGATGGCATCCTTCTAGAACAAAATATGCCTGACTTAAATATATAGAAAAAGATTCAAGACAAAATTGTTCATTAGGTGTTATAAAAAATTTTTAAACAAGCAAAAGCTATCATTTAAAAAACATCACACGCATGAACGCATTAGTCACTCAGTTTTGTTCGATTCTGTGAGACCGCATGGACTGTATCCCGCCTGGCTGATCTCTCCAAGGACTCCTCCAGGCAAGAATACTGGAGTGGGTAGCCATGCCCTTCTCCAGGATATCTTCTCAACCCAGGGATCAAATCTGAGTCTCCTGCATTGCAGGCAGATCCTCTACCATCTGAGCCACCAGGGAAGCCCATCATAACCTTAAGTACACTCATGAGCATTACATATGTATCCCACTAATGAGCATATGTATCCCACTCATATGTATCCCACTCATGAGCATTACATATGTATCCCAAGTTCAAAACATGCAGAGTATTAGAAAGTCCCTTCCCTCCCCCTGTGGCCAAAGCAACAACAAATAATCTTTTCAAGCTCAAACTGTGCAGTGTTAAAATTTTACTTTCTGTGCTAAGTCCCTTCTGCTAAGCACCTGCTGTCTCTCAAGTCTTCTTGTATATGCCTGATTTGTAAGATTCCCTGTTTATTTTTGTCTATTTATGTGTCTTAGTAGATTGTTGTCTCCTTGAAGGCAGGACCTGGTGATCTAAGATTTGATTCCTCCTAATTGCGTGGCCTGGGAAAGGCACACAGGAACTTCATCAGCCCTCAGAATCCTGATTGGCCCTTGTCCTCTTTGGCACACACCCTCTCCGTATATCTGGTCATTTCCCTGCCTTTCTGTGTCCTGTTTGTGGCTTCTGCTCACACTTTCTCCATAAACCTGGCTTCTCTTTCTCCTCTATTTCCACCATCCTGCAGTACCTGAAGGCCCAATTCTAGCATCGACTCCTTCATCACCTATGGCCTCAGGGTGCTGTCCACTGATTCATTCCTTTTCCTGGATTCTGACTGCATAACATTCAATTATCCCCAGTTGCTCCAAGGTTTCTAGCTTTATCTCTACAACTAAATGCCTTAAGGAGAAAGGCCCCTGTCTGAAATTTCTTTCATTGATTGATTTCTGCAAATATATTCTTTTGTTATCCATCCCCAGTTGTACATGACGGAAATATAGTAGACACTCAGTAAGGGCTGGCTATTTGTCCAGTCAAGCTACAATGTCCAACATGGGTCTAGTCTCTAGTAAATGACTTTTCTTGGATTTTACTAGGGAAGTGATTCTAGCTTTAGGTTGCACTTACTTTATCTGTCCAGAAATTTTACCACCTATTTCTTGTTAAAATAGAATGGACAACCCAATCAAAAAGTAGACAAAATACCTAAACAGACATTTCTCCAAAGAAGACATGCAGATGGCTAGTAAACAATGCAAAGATGCTCAACATCGTTCATTATCAGAGAAATGCAAATCAAAACTGTGACGAGATATCACCTCACACCAGTCAGAATAGCCATAATAAAAAAACCTACAAACAACAAGTGTTGGAGAGGTTGTGGATGAAAGGGAACCCTCTTGTGCTGCTGGTGGGAATGAAAATTGATCCAGCCACTATGGAAGACAGTATGTGAGTCGCTCAGTCGTGTCTGACTCTTTGCAACTCCATGGACTGTATAGCCTACTAGGCTCCTCTGTCTATGGAATTCTCTAAGCAAGAATACTGCAGTGGGTTGCCATTTCCTACTTTAGGGGATTTTTCTGACCCAGGGATTGAACCCAGGTCTCCTGCATTGCAGGCAGATTCTTTACCAACTTAGCCACCAGTGAAGCCCATGGAAAACAGTATGGAGATTCCTTAAAAAACCACCATATGGCCAGCAATCCCACTACCAGGCATTTACCCTGTGGAAACCAAAACTGAAAAAGACACATGTACCCCAATCTTCATTACAGCACTATTTATAATAGCTAGAACATGGAAGCAACCCAGACGTCTGCCAACAGATGAATGGATACAGAAGTGGTACATATATACAATGGAATATTACTTAGCCATAAAGAGGAGCATATTTGAGTCAGTCCTAATGAGGTGGATGAACCTAGAGTCTATTATATAGAGTGAAGTCAGTCAAAAAGAGAAGAGCAAATATAGTATATTAATGCATATACATGGCACCCAGAATGATGGTACTGATGAGCCTGTTTGAAGGGAGCAATGGAGATGCAGACATAGAGAACAGGCCTATGGACATGGTAGGGGGAGAAAGGAGAAGGTGGGAGGTATGAAGAGAATAACATGCAAACATATATGTTACCATGTGTAAAACAGATACTCAGGGAAGTCAAACCAGGGCTCTGTCACAGAGCCCTAGAGGGATGGAGTGGGGAGAGAGGTCTGAGGGATGTTCAAGAGGGAGTGGACGTAGGTGTACCTATGGCTGATCCATGTTGATGTTTGGTGGAAACCAACAATATTGTACAGCAATTATCCTTCAATTAAAAATAAATGAATTAGAAAAATAGATAACATCAACTTTAGATCAGTTGTCAAAATGGTGCCTAGACATAAGTTGAAATCATTCATGTTTAGAGATGAGGAAAAAGCAAGAAATAAACGTTTCTTATTTAAAAAAAAAAAAACAAAGACTTTTTTTGGCCAATAAAGAGGGGAGACAGTGTATATTCTGCCATTGTAGCTGTTGTTGCAGTTGTTCTTGCCGTTGCCCACGTTCTGCGTTTCTGTCCCATTGTTTAACATTCCTTCTCTGATAGACTCACTGCCCGTCTCTGCAGCCCCTTCTCCCACCTCTTTGACCCTTGCCCACTACTTTCCAGTTATTCTGACTTCTTAAGATTCTTGTAACTTGCCATGAAGGCAGGAGGCAATAGAAGGCTACTATTTTTATGTCGTTGTGCACAAGCTGTAGAATCTCTAAGAATTATATCCCAATGAATTATATCCCAAGAATTAATCCCAATTATATCCCGGCCCTTCCCATCTCCTTTCTCCTATCTAGCTCTGATTGATCTTTCAGGATGCAATTTTAATGTCATTTTTTTTTTTTTTTCTGACAAGTCTTCCTGTTGCTGAAGTGTAAGGAGACATAAAGTCCCAGAACATGCCATACTTGAGTGGTGAGATGTTGTCACCCATTGTCAATGCCTGGATTCCAAGTCTGAGGAGTCAAAGTCTGTGTCTGTTTTATCCATCCTTAATATCATCTGTGTTCACCCAGCACCAGACCCAGATGGGGTGCTTTTCACCTTGTGGTGAATGAACCCATTCCTGCTAAAGGGGACCTATAGGAGCGGGTATGGAGCATCACCTCTCCCAGCTGACCCAGGTATCCTGACACCCAAGTATCAGGGGCCTGTTCTTTTTTGTATTCCCTAATTTATCTATATACTCCACTTGGCTTATTTTAATTTCAGTTTTTGAAAGTTTTGAAACTTCCCAGTATACAAAATTAAATTAATCATAATCCTTGTTTCATTTTGATTTGCTTAATTGAAGAAATCCTGGCAAGCTTTCCTCTAGACAACATAGTTCTTGTAGGATGGCAAGTTCTCCCAGAACAGTTTCCAAGTGTGTGCCCATTTAAATATTTACTTGCAAGTGTCTTTTGTTTTCAGGAAACTTATTTGGAAATTCTGAGTGCAAATTAAGGCTATGTAATCCATTTGGACAAAAGCAAGCTGGTTGCCAGGTTACCATTTTAAACGGGCTCATAAAATACTGCTTGGGAATATCACTTTAATCCCGTGTTCACTGTACCTGGCAACTGTCCTGTGGCACACTTCGAAAGTATTTAGATAGGATGTGGTTTCTAATCACCGAGGAGTCACCATCACTTGGTACATAGGATTAGAGGCAAGACTGAGATATTTCACTACTCATCACATGCGTTTAAGTATATGAGAGTTAAATTTGACAAGCCGGGTGGAGTTTCTTTCATTTAAATGAATGCTTTTCTTGCCTGGAATACTTTATTTATCAGAATCATGGAAGGGCTATTTAACACGTTAGGGAAAACGCTGTCGTATTTTGTTCTTCTTCTTATAACTCTCAGCTTAGAGGACCAGAAACACGATGAGACGCAGGGCTGCACACGGCTGGGTGTGCAGGTGGGTGGACAGCCTGCACCCTCCTGCAGCTGCGTCTCCCTGGCAGGCGTCTAGGGCTCCTCAGCTGCGCGCAGAACCCAAAAATAAATGCCTTTCCCTTCATTTCTTTCTCTGACTCACCTCAAATAGAAGGAGACTTTCCACTTCCAAGAAGGCACCGCTTTTTCTATTTTATGCTCACGAAAATCACCTGAGAACATTAGGATGCAGAGGACTGAATGCAGACGGTGTGATTCCTTCTCCTCCGGGCCCGACAAGCAGGGCCTCTGTGGTTTATTCTGTGCCACATTCTTGCAGGCTCAGACTTCTCTGCATCTTCTTTTTAAGAAATAGCTGCCCCTCCGGAGTCTTTTTCAAATGTCAAAGAGGGCCTATGCAAAAGTTCTTGTAAATTGCTTTGTGGGGTAAAGAAGAACCCTTCCCTGTTTTTGCATATAGCAGCATATGCTGGAGTAATCACCAGCTATTTGCCTTTTCCTTCTGGACACACAGCTAGGCCACACACTGCAGCCTCTCTCAGCGTTGGGGGTGGCACTGGCATTGAATTTGGCTAATTCCATCAGGTAGAAGTGACTTGCACATCTCCAGGTCTGATCAGAAAAACATTCCTGCTTAACCCAGCTCACTCTGCCTGCTGCCTGCAGGAATGGTCTTTGGGATCTTCAAGGCTTTGAATACAAAGAGTCAGAGGAGAGTGTCCTGTTGACTACCACCAGACCGTGACATGAGCAAGAAATCAACTTGTATTGTATGAAGCCATTGAGGTTTGGGGTGGTTGTGGGAG
>NW_011488621.1:430428-483307 GCF_000754665.1 Bison bison bison
GTGGGAGCAGTTAACCCAACCTGACAATTGCAATGCTCTTTAACCCTTGTCACCGTCACGTATTCATGAAAACACATGAAAATGGCCACCATGAAAGACAAGTAACATCAACCGTCAAGTTAACAAGCATCCTGAATGGGGTGGGTGGTGCTTAGCACGTCAGTCTCGCCCCTCTGTCACCAGACGCTGTCCTTTTGAAACGGCTGGGGAAGAACACTAAATCCTTGTCATTTGCTTGCTGCTTTATTTTGACCACACAGCCTGGATCTCTTGAAAAAGCTTCTACAAACCCCTGTACTGATCATTTTGACTTACACCATAGAGGCAGAACCACTCCTATCCTTTTCTTCCTCTCTTCCGTACAAGAATATTTTCTTTAGCGCCAAGTGTAGATATACTTGGCCTTAGGATCTCAAGATCATCACAGGCTTTTGGAGTCCAAAAATGTGTTTGCAAAAATTGTATCTTCTGGGTTGTATTCATCGACCATGCTTAGAAGTCTTCACTTACACTTAAAAATATGTCTGAAATGTAAACATAGTCAAGCATAGATTTGGCAACGATTCAGTTAATCTGATCTCCATAGGCAGGGAAACCCAGGTAATTCAAGTTGAAAAAGAAAATTCACTTAGATAAGGCATTTTCAGTTAGGGCCACACAGGAACATCTGCCAGCTTGTAGGCTGTCAAGTTTTTGAAGAAGTGTTTTATTTTCTTGGGAAGTAGAAGGGTAGAAGAAATATTCAAGTACTTGAAATAACCTTTTCTCTCCCTGGATAGCCTTGGGCAATCAGGTCCCAGAAAGGAAGCAGGCATTTCCCCTCTGAAAAAGGATGGCTTTAACGTCTAGCAGTTAAGCTTTCTCTCAGGAAGGGGAAAATCCTTATTATTTTTTTTTTCTTCCCAGCTATACTACAGCCCTAAAAATATCTCAGCCACAGTTGAGCTGGTTATCTTTTAGCACCTGCATTGGTGAATCTCCCATGGCCTCTAAATTCAATTTTAAAAAACTGACTCTCAAATTTTCAAAGGGCTAGGGGATGGGGAAAATTGGAGATTAGAATCCAAAAGGGCCTGTGGAGGAAACAGTGGAAATTTAAACTGCCTTCTGTGTGCACAGCTGCCCTGCTAATAATGCTTTTGCCCAGGAACATCTGCCTGGGGCCTCAACACACACCCAGGGTGCAGGCTGAGGGTTCAGTAATGCATCTCATGATGGGGGATTATCCCTGTGCCTCTTCTCTCCTGCAACTGTGGCTGGTTCCAAATGGAACTGCTGGTGATCCAGAAACAAAGTGGACTCCCTTCCAGGAAGCTGAAATAAGAAGATTAAGAAACTATGGAGCCATACGAACACTTTCCATGTTACTTAGAACTTGACCAGACTTAGCTTTAATCAAAGTTAATCAACCCATCTGAGGCAGATCAGAGAGGAGATCCAAATGGGGATGAATGCTAATGCAGCGGGGCACCAAGGGCCTTGCTGGTAATAGGCGAGAAAGCCTCTTTCTCCAAATGAGAGAGATGCTCCACTGTGCACGGCCATATGTCTGCTGCAATCTGTGGCCTTATGGATGAAGAACTCTCTTGACCCCCAAGGCACTATGTTGAACACGGAGCAACCCTGACAGTGCCAAAGGGTGAAAGGAATTTGCTGTGTTTCAAAGGCAACTGAAATGTTGGTAAAAGAACATGCCACTGGTGTTGACTGTTTTCTGTACTATTGGTTCAAAGGTGAAGGAAGAGAGGATTTTTGAAATTTTCTGAAATTAACAACTATAATATTAAAGGTTCCATTTAAAATTTAAAAAACACAAGAATGTTGACATATCTAAATATTTAGCATTCTTTACAAAGTTGACAACTGGGGAGGCTCTAAACATACTCTGTTAAAATTACCATTTTTCAGATAAAATTTGGAATTTTTCCTCAGCAGTGCCTTTAGAAAACTGTGGGATGTTTTATTAAATACTCAGGAGTATTCACTCTGTATATACTGTGAATTTTACTTTTTATCTAAATAGTTAAAAGTTATAAAGCTTATCTGTAGTAATTCAGATATATGATCAGAGTATTACATTTGGGAGAAATGAGCCTATTTAAAAGGAACACAATTAAACTTTGTAAGTAAAAAGTAATAAAAATTAGTGTGGGGCTAATTTACAAAGTGACTCTAAAACAGTGCCTAAGAGGAGTTCTTGAAATGCTTTTCACAGTGACAAAATTCTACAGTACATGGCTAGCTCCCAAGGATGATTTGACAGGCAAGTTTTTATTTGGGTGTTTACATCCTGGCACAATTGTTTAAAAGGTCAGCATGGCAGAGTTTAGAGGGGCTTTATGACATCCACTTTCACTGATGAACAATTAGGTAATCTGGACAGCCTCCTACCGAGACAACAAGGGAAGCAAAAAAAACACATTTTTTAATGGCACAAAGGCATTGGAAAGTCAATAAGACATGGAAGGATTATAAGGTCAAGATGTTGAAGAAGAGAGACATTCAAAGAGAAGAATCCTGCGTCAGAGGCCACTCTTCTCCTGGCAGCTTCTGCCCGTCCCATAACACTTGGCTAAGCAGCCAAAAAGCTGCATTGTTTACAGAGTTTTGTGGAGTTAGGAGGACAAAAGCTGGAATAGAAATGTTGCCAGTAGTGCTGGCAAAACATCAATATTTTGGATTAAATTCCCAAAGATCTCTAGGAGTAAGGATTCTACAAGGGTGAACCAGATGTAGGCAATATCTCAAAGGAATTGAAGTCCAGATATAAATTCCCTAAATACTTGAAAACAGATCAAGGAATATCTGTACTGCTAGTGTACATGCTGCTGCTGCTGCTAAGTCACTTCAGTTGTGTCGGACTCTGTGTGACCCCATAGACGGCAGCCCACCAGGCTCCCCCGTCCCTGGGATTCTCCAGGCAAGAACACTGGAGTGGGTTGCCATTTCCTTCTCCAATACATGAAAGTGAAAAGTGAAAGTGAAGTTGCTCAGTCGTGTCTGACTCTTCATGACCCCATGGACTACAGCCTACCAGGCTCCTCTGCCCATGGGATTTTCCAGACAAGAGTATTGTGTACATGGCTGCCTACAAAAGTCACAATAAATCATCTCTAGTGGATGATTTATTAGTTTAGGGCTAATCTGATTGCTATAATTTTTATATACAATATTCAGCAAGTCATCAAAATAATCAGGCACATAAAAAGAAAACATAAGGGGAAAAAATATAGAAACAAACATTTCTAAACTGCAGATAAAGACTTTAGCTACATTTGCTATATTTTAGGAAATAATAAATAGTATTAAAAAGTTAATAAGATATCTGGACATTATTTTAAAAACTATATAGAAATGAAGAACTCCCTAGGAGCGACAGCACAATAGACACTATTGAAGAATCAGTAAGCAAATCAAGATGAATCAGAAGAAAATGTCCAAAGTGAATAATGGAGAATAAAAAGAATCTAAAGTCAAAAGAGCAATTAAGACACACAGAGGACAGTGTGAGAAGGTGCAAGGGACAAGAGTCCTAGAAGAAAAAATGAGAGAGAAAAAGGAGTGTTAGTGATCAGTGACAATGTGACAATAGATAAGGATTTTCCCAAAATGAAGAAGGCATCAAGCCACATACTCAAGAAGTATCATAAACAAGGAGGATTATTTTTAAATCATATCTAGATGCATCGGAGTAAAACTGAAGGAAAAAAAATAAAAAAACTCAACTGGAAAATTTTTTAAAGAACACCTTGGAAACAAAAAGGTTAGGAAGAAAATATGAAAAGAAGAAATAATTAGCCTGACAACTATCTTTTGGGGGAAAAAAAAAAAAGATATGGAAGACAAGTAAACATACAGTGACAACTTTCAAAGAAAGAAAGCAAATAACTGTCAACCTAGCATTCTATACCCAGTGAAACTGTCTTTCAAAAATCAAGGTAAAGTGCATAGACTTTAACTTTTTGTTAATTGAAAAAATTCATCACCTACTGACTTAAAATACTAACGGATGTTTTTCAGGTAGAAGGATAATGATCCTAGATAGAAAGTCGTAGATTCAAAACAATTTAAGTACAAAAATGCCACTCACAACAATGAAAATCACATATGTGGGCAAATCTAAATTGATGCTAACTTTAATGAACAATGTTAATAATGTCATTTAGATACACAAAATCAGTGGTCAATGGTGTCCACGTATTCAAAGGTCCTCACTTTGTCAGAGATATAATTAGTAATTTATACAACAGTCTGGATTAAATCTAGGATGACTGTGGCAATCTCTGGGATAAACAGTGAATCATGCAGTATTTGCCTTTTGTTGCCTGACTTATTTCATTTAGGATATGGCTTCAAGGTTCATTTATGTTGTTACATATTGCCAATTTTTCTTCTTTATTGAGGCTGAATAATATTCCATTGTGTGTGTGTGTGTGTGTACACAAAAGAATGTATTATTTATATATAATATGTTATTTGTCCAATTCATATGTTGAGAGCTATCTAGCTTGTTTTCCTATCTTGGCTTTTGTGATGGTCATGGGAGTGCAGACATCTCCTGAAGATGGTGATTTGACTTCCCCTGGATACGTACCCAGAAGTGGGGTTGCTGGGTCAGATAATAGTTCTATTTTGAATTTTTGAGGAAATTCCATACTGGTTTTCAAGGACCTACAATATTTTGTATTCCTACCAACTAAAATAGTGAAATTTATAGAACCAAAAAGTAGAGTAGAAGTTGCCCAGGATGAGAGGAGGGGAGAAGAAAATAGGGAGTTATTAATCAATAGGCATGGAATTTCATTACATGAGATTGACATGCTCTAGAGATATACTGTACAGCATTATACCTACAGTCAAAAATAATGTATTATACCCTGAAAAATTTATTGTACAGGTAGATTTAATGTTAAGGGTTCTTATCACAATAAAATGAAATATAAAATAAAATAGGTTGAAATGGAATAATTTTTAAATATAGCAGATAATTCCAAAAGAAAGCAGAGGAGGAAAGATAAGATACAGAGAACAGACCAGACAAATAAAAAGAAAATATTTAGATGATTGATTAACCCAAAATATATTAATTAGTGTAAACAAAATAAACAGTATTGAACAGGAGATTATAGAAAGTTAAGTAGGGATAGAAAACAAACAGTAAAAGGTGTGGAAAGGAAGAGATCAAGCAGTTATTATCACCAATAGTGAGTGTAATAAGGTGCGTGTCAAAAATCCAAAGAAGATCCAGATAAATTATTGGAATAATAGATGAATTTGGTAAGATGGCTGACTACAAAAGGCAATTTTAAAATCAGCTTTCTTTTTTTTCCTTTTGGATTTCAGTTTTCAAGTAAAAGGCTGTCTTTTATCTTAGGAACTTTTCCTTAGGCACTTGATCTCTACCTCTTTTTTTCTCCATGGTTGTCCACTTCTAGAGGAATCAGAAGCCGTGTTATGAGGTAGCCCTGTGGACAGGCTCATGTAACAAAGGTCTGCCAACATGAGTCAGCTTGGAAGTGAAGCGGTATTTTTACACATTACCAAAAAAATTGGAATGCAGAATTAAAAAAAAAAAAACTACTTAAAATATCATATTAAAAAAGCCATTAACTATGGTTTTCCCATGTTGTGAAGTGGTAAAGAATCTGCCTGCCAGTGCAGTGAGACACAGGAGATGTGGGGTTAATCTCTGGGTCAAGAATATCCTCTGGAGTAGGAAATGGCAACCTGCTCCAGTATTCTTGCCTGGAAAATTGCACAGACAGATGAGCCTGGCAGGCCACAGTCCATAGGGTCACAGAGTTGGGCACAACTGAGCACACATAGAAATAAATAAGAAAAGTGTAGGACTCAAACTCCAAACAACACACGTACTTATAAACAGTAGAATTGAAATTCATGAATGCACATACATACATACATATGTATGTATATGCATATTCATATACAGAATTTTACACAGCAATGAAAAGGAATGAATCACAACCATACATAATAAAACAGATTAATGTTACAACTGTAGTATTGAAAACCACGAGACTCACAGATTCTGTTTATACAAATTCCATAAACAGATAATACTAAGCTATAACATTAGAACTCAGAAGAGTAGGTATTTTTGTGGTTATAGACTGGGAAGGTGCATATAGGAACTCCTGAGATTCTGGCAAAGCTTTAGTTCTTCACTTCCTGACCAGGTTTGAAGCACCTGGTCAGAAAGTGGGCAGGCTTGGTGGCTTGGATCCATCGTGGCTGGCATGGATCCTGGGTCTTCGGGGGCAAGATAGAGATCAGGGGCCAGTGACTTGGGTCTGGTGTCTGTGTCCAAGGCAGATGACCTCATATTGGGGAGGGCCAGGAATCTGAGCTCATGAGAGCCTTCTGGTGGACGATGTGGACCTTGCTCTGGAGTCCATGGTAAAGTCGGGCCCTCACTTCAATCTCCTCCTCACATGGAGAAGAGGTCTCTCTGCATGCTGGGCTGTCTGGGCTTGGGAGAGGGGTGATGAGGGTGCAGTGAACCTGTCTTTAATACCCTCCTCAGTGCATATCCCCTTATTTCTGTGTTCTGCTTTAACCCCTAGCTGGGAACACTTAGTCCTTGCAAGGTTATTTTTGTGTGGAAGTGTTGATCAAATTGGCATTTCTGGGAGGGGATGTGCACTAGGAATTCCTTTTCTCCGTCTTGCTGATGTCTCTTCCTTAACTCACTATGTTTACCTTCTGTGATGAAAGTGATTTGAATCACTGTCAGTTTGGGGGCAAAAATTCTAGAAACTCAAGCCTGTAAGCATAGAGTTTTAAAAATAGTTCACATCTTTTCAAATAAACTGCATGATTAATTTTACTAAAATATAATAAATGTTAAAATGATGAAAAACCTTTCAGCCCCAAGGATCAACATCATGACCAGCTATTATACTATAGATTTAGTCAGTCAGTATTTAGGCTTTTGTTGTTTAGTCACTAAGTCATGTCCAGCTTTTTTGGAACCCCATGGATTATAGCCCACCAGCCTCCTCTGTCCATGGGATTTCCCAGGCAAGAATACTGGAGTGGGTTGTCATTTCCTTCTCTAGGAGTTCTTTCTGACCCAGGGATCAAACCTGTGTCTCCTGCATTGCAGGTGGATTCTTTACCACTAAGCCACCAAGGAAGCCCCTCAATCTTCATATAGGCATTTTTTAATTTTTTTCACTCAACAATCAATATGGAGCAAATATAGCTCCCTCTTAGAAGCCAAACCTTGAACACATAGATAATAAGATAGAGTCCATGACTAAGCAATTAACAAAGTAAGAAAAATAGTCAAGATATTCATAAAGTCCTCCACTTGAAATTTATTAAGCACCACTAGATGATGGATAGTCAAAGATGAATGGTATTTATGGCCTCTGCTCTTGAAGAGCACTCTAGAGAGCATGAAAGATTCCAACAACATGTTCTAAGATTTATGATAAAGAACAGAGGAGGAAATAGCTGAGTCCCCCTGGGCAAAGCAGTGGTCAAGAGGAAGTGATAGCTGAGCTGTGTCCTGAAGGATGAGTAGAAACAACATCATGGGCAAAGACAGAGTCACATCAGCTCGTTTGGAGAACTGGAAATAAGTTCACAGACACTAGAAATTAAGTGGATGGAGGCAATGAAGGGAGAAGGGGCTGAAAAGTAAAGTGGGGGCTGGATAGAAATGACCTTTTGCCATCATACTAAATATATTCGAGTTTTGGCAATGCATGGTAATTAAATGGTTTTAAGTAGAAGAGTAATGTGTTCATATTGCATTTTGGAAATATGGCCGTGTGGAGAACATTCACAAAAACGAGGCAGCCTAGAGACCAGGAATGTAACAGAGGGATGGTGTCGCGTGCAGAGGACTTCAGATGTGAAGCAAAAGATATTGCCAATGGCTTGGAAAGCACTGGATGTTTAGTGGTGCCCTTCCAGCTATGGGACACACAAGAGGACCACGGAAAGACCTTGAGTTCAGTTTCCACTTGCTGAGTTTAAGTGCCCACGGAATAAACATGAAGGATGAGGACCTTGAGGGCAAGGATCACATTTAAATCCCTTTTGACCTTTCCATATGTATAAATCCATAATCTTTCTTTCCTATATGATAAATGACAATGTCTTTAGAGTTATAAATAAATAATAATTATACTTTTCTGGTGGAAGCATGATAAACACTTTAGGGCAGGAGTAAATTCCATCAGATCAGATCAGATCAGATCAGTCGCTCAGTCCTGTCCGACTCTTTGCGACCCCATGAATCGCAGCACGCCAGGCCTCCCTGTCCATCACCAACTCCCGGAGTTCACTCAGACTCACGTCCATCGAGTCAGTGATGCCATCCAGCCATCTCATCCTCTGGCATCCCCTTCTTCTCTTGCCCCCAATCCCTCCCAGCATCAGAGTCTTTTCCAATGAGTCAACTCTTCGCATGAGGTGGCCGAAGTACTGGAGTTTCAGCTTTAGCATCATTCCTTCCAAAGAAATCCCAGGGCTGATCTCCTTCAGAATGGACTGGTTGGATCTCCTTGCAGTCCAAGGGACTCTCAAGAGTCTTCTCCAACACCACAGTTCAAAAGCATCAATTCTTCAGCACTCAGCCTTCTTCACAGTCCAACTCTCACATCCATACATGACTATTGGAAAAACCATAGCCTTGACTAGACGAAACTTTGTTGGCAAAGTAATGCCTCTGCTTTTGAATATGCTATCTAGGTTGGTCATAACTTTCCTTCCCTGACTAGACGAACCTTTGTTGGCAAAGTAATGCCTCTGCTTTTGAATATGCTATCTAGGTTGGTCATAACTTTCCTTCCAAGGAGTAAGCGTCTTTTAATTTCATGGCTGCAGTAACCATCTGCAGTGATTTTGGAGCCCCAAAAAATAAAATCTGACACTGTTTCTACTGTTTCCCCATCTACTTCCCATGAAGTGATGGGACCAGATGCCATGATCTTTGTTTTCTGAATGTTGAGCTTTAAGCCAACTTTTTCACTCTCCACTTTTAAGTTTCATCAAGAGGCTTTTTAGTTCCTCTTCACTTTCTGCCATAAGGGTGGTGTCATCTGCATATCTGAGGTTATTGATATTTCTCCCAGCAGTCTTGATTCCAGCTTGTGTTTCTTCCAGTCCAGCATTTCTCATGATGTACTCTGCATATAAGTTAAATAAGCAGGGTGACAATATACAGCCTTGATGTACTCCTTTTCCTATTTGGAACCAGTCTGTTGTTCCATGTATAGTCCTCTATAAATAGCTCTGTGAGTATCAGAAGTTCCTTACTCCTCCCTGAGAGTCATAATTCAGAGATAGCAGAGGACAGACGTGACTTGGCATGCTGCAGTTCATGGGGTCGCAAAGAGTAGATGTGACTTAGCAACTGAACAACAACAACAACAACAAGAATTTTGATATTTTGAAGCGCTGGGAGAGCTGAATCAATCTCCTTCTTTGGCTTCTTCCTCCCAGAGTGATGTCCTTAGTAAAGATAGTCTTGTTTTAAATTTTGAGTCTATAACCTTATTTTCTGAAACAAATGCACTCATTATCCTGGAGTGCTGTTATTTTTTTTCTTGAATAGTCACTCAATTTTTCCTCCTATGTATACATTATTTCCCTAATAATGTATTCTCTAATCAGCTCACTGTCTTCTTTGTTTCTGGATCTTCTGAGGCCCTCTGCAGAGCACCAGGCACATAGTCTGTGCTCAGAAAACTCTGCTGATGGTCGGTATGCTTTTGAACTAACCAAATGATGTCATTAACTATTTTTAACAAGTCAAAGTTTAAACAAGCTGCATGTCTTCTGGATTTTCAAAATGTGGCTAACTGTCTTGGAAACTCTCATGTCCTCACACAATCAACTTCCCTAATTCCTTGTTGATGCATTCTCTGAACTGTGAAATAAAAATGTTTGATTCATTAAAAAGAGTTAACTCATGTTGTGATACTCAGAGTGATTTTGTTTTCCCTATTATTGAACTTGATTTGCTAAAGAAAAAGCAAAAGTCACAAATCCCACAGTGACTTCACTCATGTCCTATTAATCAACCACCTGTCACAGCCATCAGGTAGACAGCTGAAGTATTTATAAAGGCCATAGGGCCTTTGCAATGTACTGGAAATAGTTCTGTTTTCATGAGTCTTAGGATAGATATACCCCTACAATCATATTGCTGTTGTCAAGGGACATTCCACAATCTCTTCCTGTTTTTACAAATTATAATTAAAGTGTGCAACCAAATTAAGGCAGGACAAAAGTGAATTTTTGGAATCAACCAGGTCTATTCCCTGAATCGGAGAAGGCAATGGCACCCCACTCCAGTACTCTTGCCTGGAAAATCCCATGGATGGAGGAGCCTGGAAGACTGCAGTCCATGGGGTCACTGAGGGTCGGACACGACTGAGCGACTTCCCTTTATTCCCTGAATATGATTTCCCTTGTGAAATGTATTGCAGTTTCTGAACGCATGAAACCTTGTTTCTCTAGAGGAGACCTGATTTTCTCCCTCAAGAGTTAATCTCCTTGTCAATGATCAGTTTGCTCATGGACAGGCTACTTATCAAACAATGATGGTGCCTTACATTGAGATCATCTATGGCCTTCGATGTGTCTACCCATTGGAACATGATGTTCAAAGTTGACAAAACGAATAGATTTTAAGGTGGCTCTCTAGGCAAAATAACACAAAAGCAACACTAACGTCATTCAAACTGCATGTTAAAATAGAATGGTTTCTCACTCAGAGAGCTCCCTCAGCAGGAACCGAGCATTAGTTAGTGCAGAGAACGCTATGAATCACCAAGCCTCAGAAGACTGTCTGTGTAGACAGATGGTTTGATTCTTTCATTGTATGTTGGCCATAGTAACATTTTAAGTCCTGGGATATTCAGGACAGTTAATTTAAATGCTTCATGCTTTATTTACTCCATGTTTAAAAGATTTCTTTTTAAAGTACCAGTCATCCATTAAATCCATAAAGCTGATGTGTCAATTGGTCCAATTCTTTGGTTGCTGTTAAGTATTTATTGAATAAGCCACAATGTATCAAACATTAGTATAGACAAGTCCACTCTAAGCTTACAAGTTAAATTAGCTTAAGCATTACTCATAAAAAAACACAGATCCTAAACAAGCATGTATTAGTCAAATTTTAAAGTTAGTTTGTGAACAATGGACTTGAGTGAATACCATGGTGGAACCAGTTGCTAAAAATGAATTTTTGAGAACTAAGCCTTATTTGACTCAACTTTTCTGAGAAGACTTCACGTGTAAGCTGTAAATTGAAGAAGAGTCAAATGTTGGATGTCAGTGAGTTTTGCAGGTGGAAAGCAAAGTAATCCACATTAGGAAGACAGTCCAAAACAAATGCTCTCAAACCTAAATTTGAAGCAGATTTCTTAATTAAAATAGAAAACTAATTTCAAAATTGGGCAAGATTGGCAATTATTTGGTCACTTTGATCAGCATTAATTACGTATACAAATCTGGAATTGAGCCAAGCCTTTTCTTCTTTTGATCAGTTACATGCTGGGTAATTGAATTAAGCAAATACTGGCACTCACACTTCTGAAAGCATGGCTGTTGGTTCAACCAAGTCTCAAATTCAAACTTCATACAAACGGTGCCGTGCCGCAGTCTTCTGCTTTGAGGACCTGGAAGCAAGTTTATAAGGTTTGATTACTCAGGGAAATAGAAAATGATATATGAGGTGATTCAGTCTTCTTCGATAAATTGTGGAACTTTCTACAAATCTCGGACTCGGGGGTTCTACTATTGCTTCCTAGAACTCATCAGTATATACCATCTCTTTTCTGAAACAGAACAAAAATAACCAAATCATTAGTTATGGCTCAAAAGAAGCTACTGGTTTTACTATGTTTAATAATAATAATAATAGGCTTATTTTACAAATAATATTACTATGTAGTCATTACATTTTCATTGGCTAATGTTAGAGCTGAGATCTTGTTCCTATGGCCTTTGACTGTTTACAAAACCCTTTCATATTTATTATTTCTTTAGACCTGCCTATTTACCTTCTCAGGTGACTCTTATTGTCTGTATTTAACAGATGAGGATAACGAAGCTCAGAAGACTGACTGCCCCAACCTCATAAGTTCATAAGAGGCAGAACTTAAATCCAAGAGTCCTGACATCTAGAGTTGTTTTTTTTTTTCTTTTTAATTATATTTCAATACCTGTTAGAACCCAGAGAAATATTATGCTATGGAATATTTCCAGAATTTCAGAGATCAATTCATGAAATACTAAACAGCAATCTTAAGAACAGGATTAAGCAGTGATGGTTCTAATGGGCTTTGTAACAGATGATATCTATCATGGGATTCAAAAAGATACTGTCCTTTTTCTCATTCATCTAGTCCTCTTTTCTAACTGCTTTGGGTATTGACCATGAAGTGGATAAAGTAGCCAGAGCTCTGTAGAGACAACTGTACTCTGACTTTTGGGTAAGTATTGAACCTAGAATTTTTCTCAGTGGAAATGGTGGGAAAATAAAAGAATATAACTTACAAGGGGGAAAAAAATAAACTTTTCCACTGTAATGACAGTAGTTTTATCAAGATTGGTCCAGAGTCATCTTTATTCCAAAAGGTCATGCCAGTGGCTGGACTGAAAATGCAAACTCTTCTCAGGTTAGTGCCATTTGGCTGAAATATTCCAGTTTTTTTTTTTTTTTTTTTGGCCTCTGGATGATAAAGTCCAATTGCTGTGTAGGATTGGGGGCTGAGGGAGAAGGAACAAAAGGAATTTGTTTACACAAATTTATTCCCAGATGTCCTAAATTATGCCTCAAAAAATAATCATTTAAACTGTTCCACACAAAGATTTTGTAAACAAACACATTTGCAGTATTGCTCCTTAAATGGGAGAGTTAGGGGGGAAGAAGACAGACATTAAATGTTCGGCAGTGAATAGTGGCCTTTACAGCTCTGCTCGCAAAGTATTAGTTATTTTTGCAAAGAGAAGCTTCAAACTAAACTACGGATAATGGACCAATGGTTCGCTAATGTAGTTCAGCCTCAGCGTCTATGTAATCCTTACAACTTAATCTTCATTATTGGCAGATTCCATATTTCAAATGTGCCTACTAGCTAAAATTTCGGAGAAGGCAATGGCACCCCACTCCAGTACTCTTGCCTGGAGAATCCCAGGGATGGGGGAGCCTGGTGGGCTGCCATCTATGGGGTCGCACAGAGTCGGACACGACTGAAGCAACTTAGCAGCAGCAGCTAAAATTTATCTGTGATTCCAAAGTCAATACTTGAGGTGCTTTTGGGGTCTTTCCCGGAGAAGTGCAGAGGCGGAAAAGCTTGAGTTACCCACTGTGGACATTCCCAGCTGACATGGAACTCGGTCTTCGTGTTTCAGCTCCATACTATATAGAAGTGTCCTTTTCTTGGTCTATTTAGTGATACATTTTTTCACATTTTTTTGTAGTTTTTCTTGGTAACTTTGCTGTTTAAAATGGGACCAGGCTTAATGCAGAAGTGTTGTCTATTTTATTAATACCTGAGCCCAACAAGGTTGTGATATGCCTTACAAAGAAAATATACATTAAGATAAGCTTCATTCAAGCATGAGTTAATAAGTCAACTATGTATTAAGATGTCTTTAAACAGAAACACACATAAAACAAGGTTATGCATTAATCAGTTGATAAAAATATTGTGACCAGAGGCTTGTAGGAACTCCCTCCTGTACTTCCTCTAGTAGCAATGATTCAGTATTTGCTAATGTGGTGTTTGCAGTGACTTTCTAGAACATATAACTACACCAAATAATGAGATTCCACTATCGTATTTGGTTCTAGTACCCAGAATTATCAGTCAGGTATAATGTAAGAAAAATAATTTATATTACTGCTTAGAACTACGAAATTTATAGCTACTAATCCCAAATTTTGAATGTAATTGTTGGTTTATTATTTTTAAAAAAGCATGTCTCAAATGTATGTAACCTTGAGTGAAATATACATACCTATTTTCAGACATACTTTGTTTCCTCTTAAGAGATATACAACATTTTGGAAAGTAATTCAAGTGGATTAAATATTTCACAATATCATGAAAAGGTAAGGTTATCAACTAAAAGCTTCAATAGACATACCCAAGTCATGCCTTTTGAAAGAACCTGTATTAGAATAGAGCTGGCATTAACTGAAATGTAAACCCCACATGAGCATTTTTTAGGTGCATTGAGTTTTTATTGCTGAAGAATAATACTTGTATTTGTAGAGCTTTCTGTGGTCTTAAGCCTGCTCATGTACATTCAATTACTCTGATCTTTAGGAAAGCGACGGACATCCAGTCACTACTACTACAGATCAGCTGATGGGAACTGCTAGTCTACTGGTTAAGTGACTTGGCCATAGTAACAAGTAAGGGCAAGTTAACACAGTAACACAGCAACTCGTTAACATTGTAACAAGTCACTTACATGTCACTGTTGGGATTAAAATTCAGAAGACTTCAGGTACTGTCCTTGACTTTGCCCTGTGTTGCCATGCCAAGGGTGATTATTAGCCTTGAGAAATTTTTAGTACACTTTATCAGAAAATCCAAACCCCAAAACCAGTTGAAAATGTTCTAAATGTATGGTTGTTCTATGTGTTCCATTTATAATTCCACTTACCTGTATTTGAAGCAGGGCTTTTTCAATAACATATTTCATTTTACAATTCTTCAGACCTAGAAATGCATCGTATCACGTCTATGATAGAAGAAGTATTTACTGAGGGACAAGCTGAATTTGTAACCTGTATCTTATGACTTCGTGCTGAAATTACATTCTTTACTTTCATAGTGAATATTTAAGTTTGGGAAGCATGTAGGTCTCGTTTATCTCAAGCTAAAGAACATTCATTATTATGCTGAACAGAAAGAAGCTTCAAGATTAGGCAAATGTAGCAATCAAAATAAATAATCTTTTTGAAAATGTATATCATGTCAACCTTGAACTGATTAAAAGAATAATTGTAGCTGTTAGTTTGGTAGCCAAAATGTTGCAAAAACTGGGGGAGAAGCATTTTAATTTTTGCAGGGGGTGTGTGGAGGCACATATTTACTTGCACTTGGAAGATTATCTTACTTTAAATGGATTCAACAGTCTGTGAGGGGGCAGATGTTCATGACAACAAAAGGAGGAGAAATTAGACTGAGTTAAAAAGGGAGCATACGGGAATAAATACAACACATGATTATTAGCCTACAGAAGTGCTATAAAGAAATAAAAACTTGACTTGAATGGGAAAGCAGGGTGAAGGGTAGAACAGGAAAATAGGGAAGGAAGACCAAGTGGCAAGGTTTTTGTCAAGTAAAAAAAAAAATGACGTGTCAAAATTTCAACATTTCATAAAAGACATTTAGAATTCCACTCTTACCCACCATCTTCACCCTGTGCCACGTGAAAGAAGCCTCGAGACTGTAAAAAGTCAAAAGTTCGATGCTCAGATTTCAACATTTTAACATTTTCTAGGGGACAATGCAAATTTAGCTAAGTAAATAAAGCTTGTTTTTGCTCCACTGATGTTGACATCCGAGTTATAGACCTTTCTATCAGGAGGTTGAAGAGACAGATGGGTGTATAACTTGCTGTATGTTCACTAGGACAGGAAAGAACTTTGCTTCAGGAGTATTTTTAATGGTACAGTCAGGCCAAAGGTGGCCCTGCTCAAAAATCAGTGTGGTACCAAAAGGATAACCCAGTGCGGCGTACAGTTTGGATGCTTCTAGAGACACACCGTGTACGGTTCTGCTGTAACAGCCACTGTATTGTAATTACTGTTGGTTTGTTCAGTGTCGTTTTGAGCCGATAAATCCCTTGAAGTATCCTGCCAAAAATTAAAATGTTAAAAGTGTGACTCAAACACACTTAAGATTATTAACAGCTCAGATTAAATCTACATGAAATTGATATTGTTAAGTAATATTGACTCATTTGAATCAAAGAGAAGGTATAAAAAAAAGGACTTTTCTCCAGCCTTTGAAATAAATATAGAAGTGAAAGATCTTCAGTAACACAATGATTTAGGTTGTCTGCATTAGGATGAAATAGGCTTCATCCATGAGGCAGGTAACACTTTGCTCCAAACATTCTATTGACAATTGATAATCAATTTCCTGATGCCTCATCTGTCAATGTATATTAACCTCATGGATTAAAACCAGTGTGAGGGCCATTTGGGAAACATAGCTGTTTCCCCAGTCCCTCTAAGACACTTGAAGATATTCTTCATTTTAGAAGTATGTATGTCTACCCAGTACACAAATCCCCAAAGAATCATTTGGAAAAAAAATGTTTTTACTAATTAAAGCATTTCTGTAAGCATTAAAAAAGATTCTGCTGAATGTAAAATGACAGTAAATTCTAACTGCCTTTCTGATAGAGCCAGATTTTCAGATACTGCGTTTACTTGAAGTGGAGTAGGCCTCTGCAGAACTCTTAGGGAAAGACTTAATCCTGTTTTCTCAAGTGTCTAATTTATCACAGAGTTACCTTAGGCACTGGGAGCATCTGGTTCAACCTGTACATATTTTTCAAGTACAAATTATGGACTGAGAATGAGGCCAGAAGTGTGACGTTATATTCGGCAACAGGATGGACTCATCGAGAGGGAGAGGCAAAAATATTGCTTCAGATTTTCATAAGGGTAAAACTCCATATATCAACAACGATTCTTCCTTCGATGTCTTGAAAGCCTTCACTCATTATTCTAGATCCCTGCTTAATATTCTGCATGTGTGAACCAATTTGGGTTATGGTTGCATTAAGCAGGTGGGGCATTAATAATAAGACTCCTGTTTTATTCTTAAGCTGTTTTTAAAGAAAGTCTGTTTTGTGTGTCATGGCCTGCCAATTTGTGCCAAGATATGTATCCACATGCCCTCTTCTGTCTACCCCCTGTAATCTTAGACAGATGACTAAAGAGTTGTTTTGCAAACAATTATTTAATCATACTAATTATCCATCTTTATTCTTTTTATTTATTATTTTTTATTTTTTAAACTTTAGGCTTGCTGCTGCTGCTGCTAAGTCGCTTCAGTCGTGTCCGACTCTGTGTGACCCCATAGACGGCAGCTCACCAGGCTCCCCTGTCCCTGGGATTCTCCAGGCAAGAACACTGGAGTGGGTTGCCATTTCCTTCTCCAATGCATCATAGTGAAAAGTGAAAGTGAAATTGCTCAGTTGTGTCCGATTCTTAGCGACCCCATGGACTGCAGCCTCCCAGGCTCCTCCATCCATGGGATTTTCCAGGCAAGAGTACTGGAGTGGGGTGCCATTGCCTTCTTAGTTATGGTCAGTTTGGGGGAAAAAAAATGAACACATCTTTTTTAATTGCTTTGTTTCTTCATAAATTCTCTAAAGTCCAACTAAGTTGATGTCATGGGAGGGACATGTGTTATTACACTTGAATCTTTGATAGGTGAGAAAACAATGGCAACATGTGTTTTCTTAAATTTGAAATAATTCGCTCAGTGGATTGAAAGGTTCTGTCCGCTCCAAGCACATGCCTGTGCATCAGTGACCAGATGCAGAGCGTCTAAAGTCCACAAAACTTGGATGAAGATGGTCCCACGTGGAGGGGGGCAATGCCACCACCCTCAATTAGCTGATGTTGACATTCAAGGGGAAGTCAAAGCCAAATCTCTGTTGAATTGCTGACAAAGAGAATCTCACTTTGGTAAAGGAAATTCCAATATCTCACTAAATGTATTTGTCCTTGTTCTAAACTCATAATGCGAGGACATCATGGACCTGAAGACAAACTCTTTTTCAGGGTAGAGAAAGAAAAGAAGACAATCCTGCCTCTTCCTCTGCATCACAAAGGCATCCAGCCTCCAAGGTGACCAGTTTGACCTTTCTCTTAAAGCACTGTTTAATTTTTTTTAAGCCTTTAAAAATGCCAACATGCAAATTGTACATAAAATATTTAAAACATGAGTCCTCACTTTGAAAAGGTGAACTAATGAATTCATCAATCAAAACCTTGAAGTTCTGAAAACCTCTAATTTACCCTTGTTGTAATTTAGTGGAAGAAAAGTAGCCTTCTTCGAGATAGCTCCACAGAACCGTAATTAACCTTTGCTTTTGTCGGAACAGGTAGGACAATTGGCAGAGAAAGATGATAAATAAGATACACATACACACACATCAGAGTGTAATCTTACTTACTGGTCTCTTCCTCCTCGGGTTTTTGTGAAGATCAAAATTTGAAAGAGTCTTTGAAGTATAATTTATTCCATATATATAAAGTGTTAAAATAGTTTTTTTTTTTTTTTCAGGTAGATAATAGATGCAGAGACATCAAAATGTTAAAAAAAAAAAAAGATTACATAATTATTTCTACTGTAGAAACTATGTATTTTCTCCCTTCCTGAATTTTCTAATGGCGTTTTCAATTAATGCATTTTACTATGAAATAAAACGAAGTACCAGTGTTGTATCATTTTATTAGCAGGCACAATGGCTGGCCCACAGATACCATGGCAATAGTAGTATATATTCAAACATAAAAACTGTAGCGTGCGATCCAGTAAGTTAAAGTGCTTTCATAGGGACGAGTCAGGACACTGGGAACTGGAGCTGCCCATAACACAGGTCTGATTCAGTTCAAACAAGCAGGGAAGGTAATCCCCTTCTTTTAAGACTGACATGTGCAGGTTAAAATAGGACACTTCCTGCTCCCCCCACCGCCTATCATCTGATTCAGAACAGAGTGAGCCTGTTTCCCTCAATATTTTTCACTAAACCTGATTATTCTTCTCCTTTGCTTAATCAACTCAAGAGTTCATTTAAATCTGATTCTAGCCTGTGTTAAGGCTTGACAAGCGCTTAAGAGGAGGGCAGATACATTTTGTATCACATGGAGCCTCTGATAGTACCCAGAGAAGAAAGACTAAGGCTTCCACTTTTTACAGGTTTTTGCTCATTTAATTAATTTTGCTTCCACGGGTGAAAATGGATACGAAAAGAGTTCAATTAAAAGTGGGGTGTGTCATTGCCTTGAGAAGAAATGAACATGCCTCTTTAATATAAAGAATCCCTATGTTCCGGTGACTCTGATTTATTCCGTGGTTTCTTGTTTCATGCATTAAGGAATTTTCTAGCTCACCAGTGTTTGTGTATGCATATGTGTGTGCATACACAAGTGTGTCCCAGAAGAGAATATGAAAGATTTAATACCCTTTTTTCAGGATAATATAAACTACTAGTATAGTTTATGTTTTAATATAAAACCTAATATAATTAAATAGCCAGAATTTATACATTATCTAAATTCTTTCACCTTAGTAGGAATAACGAAATTCAGTTTTGAGTTTTAACATGTTCCTTTTTCTATGAGTATTTCCTCAAATGTTTATATGCTTAGAAAAAATATATGTGTACTGTGGGGCATGGATATATTTTAATAAATCACAGCATCAAAAGTTCCCTTAAAAAAATCCAGAAGCCAATTATTTATTGGCTGTAATAAAAAAGAAAATGAAAAAAGATTCTATAAATATGTATTTACATATATATATAAAGATAAAATATTCTATATATGCATATATATGTACATATAATATATATGTATAGAAATAATCACGGATGGTTGTGTGTGTGTGAGTGAGTGTATAACTGTATGACAAATTACACATTGGGAAGGTCCTAGAACCATCCTTGTTTCTCTCCCATTCCACATATTCTTTTATTCTCTAAGTTTTTGTTTTGGGGAGAGGTATTGTATGGGACCAGAGAAGGCAATGGCACCCCACTCCAGTATTCTTGCCTGGAAAATCCCATGGATGGAGGAGCCTGGTGGGCTGCAGTTCATGGGGTCGCGAAGAGTCAGACATGACTGAGCGACTTCACTTTCACTTTTCACTTTGATGCATTGGAGAAGGAAATGGCAACCCACTCCAGTGTTCTTGCCTGGAGAATCCCAGGGACGGGGGAGTCTGGCAGGCTGCCGTCTCTGGGGTCGCACAGAGTCGGACAGGACTGAAGCGACTTAGCAGCAGCAGCAGCAGCAGCATTGTATGGGAGACCTCATCGTATCTACCTTGTGTTGATTAAAACTTTTGTCTTTTTTTTAAATTGATTCCTATGTAAAAACTATGAAACTCAAAATGTGATTCAACTGTTTTTCTTGAAACAGTGAGACTGTGTAGGTCATGGTTTCCTTCTTACAAAAAAGGTAAATCTTTAGTTTTTATACCATATAATTGCTCAAACAAAAATGATCCGAATGTCATGAGTGGTATGTTTGACTAGTAAGATGGTTTCATCCTATAATGAGATTTCCCCCTGTAGGAGGGCTATGAATTGCTAATTAGCATCTATGACCTAATATTCTCTAGCAACCAAGAGTAATAGCAGTAATTTCCAATTTTATGCAGAATACAAGTCTCCAATATTGCCAGCACTTCTGTTTCATTTGTAATTAACTGCAAGCAATTATTATAGTCAAGAAAGTATATCCTAATTCTCAAAGGTAATAAAATAAAAATAAATTATGTTTGTAAAACTTATGTATATGTCATGCTGACTGACTGGTGTTCTTTGAAAGCCCTGAGGTTATACAGGTATCAATTAAATTTTTCTTTTCTTCTACAATGGTATCACTCTTAACTTTAACTTGTAACTTTTAGTTCACTACTTAATTATTTATTCTTTGCTTGAAAATGAGTATTTATTAGATTTTGTTTTGAGTTCATGGGTAAAAGAAAACATTTAAAAGTTAGTAATTAAGGAGAGATGTCACATTATCACACAGAGTCAGACACGACTGAAGTGACTCAGCAGCAGCAGTCACATTGTCTGACAATATGTTTTAAGAGACTAGCAAAGCATACTTCTTAAGTGGGGATACAGCATGCACAGGAAGACTGACTTATGACATGAAAATGAAAGAATTTGATTTGAGATTTTTCCATGAGAGCTACCTGTGAATGTAAATAAGATTGTTCTATAAAAAATTTAAAATGACATTTAAGACGACCTCTTACCCTGAAAGAAAGAATAAAATATTACTTATCTAGAACTGTGAAGGACTGCAGTTTTTAGCATGATTGATTTTCTTCCCAGATAATTTACCCCTTAATGCACCAATACTGTATTTTAAATATTTTTGATGTGTATTTTCTGGAAAAAATATTCCCATGGTTTACTTTGCATCATTTTCCACGGGCCCTCCTGAAGTTCTGGAGGATGCCTTCCTGTGCAACAAGGATGTTAGGTTATTTAGGTGAAATTGGGATCTTAATCTTCACTTCCCACAATAACAGCAGCTCAGCTGTACGCCTCTGCACTGCTTCCATCTTTCATTCCACTCTAAGAACATGTTTTGTTGCTCAACCTTAGCCTTAAAAAACGTCTGACCTTAGAAAACAGACTATACACATGATTTAATCCTTTACTGATTAAGCAGGGTCATTGTCAGGCACATTAATTATTATACAGTGCAGAAGTAATAGTATAACTAACATTTGAAGGTTTGTGCGTTTCCCCTACCCTGAAAGGTTTTAGATGTCTGCGCTTTTCTTATTATTTCTTATTCCTTCCTTTACTGACAGCTGCAACTTAAACCTGCTGTCACTGCTTTAAGCCATCCCTATCTCTGATTCTCAGCTTATAAAGCCAGAGAAGTGAAGGTGGTCAAGGGAGACCATACAACTAAGTTCAGTAAATCCTAATGTGATGATATTTAAGTGCATTGTGAAACTGTCAAGTCCTCTAAAACCACAAAGCACTGCCATTAAACAGAACTAGAATAACAGGTAGGGAACAGAGTAGGGCAAATTTAAGCTCAAACTATTAAAGAAATTATTCAAGCTTTAGAGGTAGTGATGATAATGATGATGATTGTTGTTCAGTCATGTCTGAATCTTTGCCACCCCATGGACTGCAGCATGCCATGCTTCCCTGTCCTTCACTATCTTCTGAAGTCTACTCAAAACTGTGTCCATTGAGTCAGTGATGCCATCCAACCATCTCATCTTCTGTTGCCCCCTTCTTTTTCTCCTGCCTTCAATCTTTCCCAGCATCAGAGTCTTTTCAAATGAGTCAGCTCTTCCAATCCAAAGTATTGGAGCTTCAGCATCAGTCCTTCCAATGAATATTCAGGGCTGATTTCCTTTAAGATAGACTGGTTTGAGCTCCTTGCAGCCCAAGGGACTCTCACGAGCTTTCTCCAACACCACAGAATCGAAAGCATCAGTTCTTCAGTACTCAGCCTTCTTTATGGTCCAACTCTCACATTTGTACATGACTACTGGAAAAACATAGCTTTGATTAGACAGATCTTGGTCAGAAAAATGATGTCTCTACTTTCTAAAATGCTATCTATGTTTGTCATAGCTTTTCTTCCAAGGAGCAAGCGTCTTTTAATTTCATGGCTGCAGTCACCATATGCAGTGATTTTGGAGCCCAAGAAAATAAAGTCTGTCCCTGTTTTCATTTTCCCCACATTTGCCAGGAAGTGATGGGACTGGATGGCATGATCTTCGGCATTCTTTTTGAATGTTGAGTTTTAAGCCAGCTTTTTCACTCTCCTTTTTCACCTTCATCAAGAGGCTCTTTAGTTCCTTTTTGCTTCCTACCATTAGAGTGGTGTCATCTGCATATCTGGGATTATTGATATTTCTCCCAGCTATCTTGTTTCCAGCTTGTGCTTCACCCAGACCAGCATTTCACATGATGTACTCTATGCGTAAGTTAAATAAGCAGGATAACAATATATAGTCTTGGAATACTCCTTTCCCAATTTTGAACATTCTGTTGTTCCATGTCTAGTTTTAACCATATGCTTCTTGACCTGCATACAGGTTTCTCAGGAGGCAGGTAAGATGGTATGGTACTCCCATCACTTCAAGAATTTTCCAGTTTGTTGTGATCCACACAGTCAAAGGCTTTAGTGTAGTCAATAGAGCAAAGTAGATGTGCTTTTGGAATTCCCTCACTTTTTCTATAATCCAACGAATGTTGACAATTTGATCTCCAGTTCCTCTGCCGTTTCTAAATCCTGCTTTTACAACTTGAAGTTCTTGGTTTACATACTGTTGAAGCCTGGCTTGAAGAATTTTGAGCATTACATTGCTAGCATGTGAAATGTGTGCAATTGTGTGATAGTCTGAACATTTATTGGCATTGCCCTTCTTTGTGGAGAAGGCAATGGCACCCCACTCCAGTACTCTTGCCTGGAAAATCCCATGGACGGAGGAGCCTGGTAGGTTGCAGTCCATGGGGTCGCCAGGAGTTGGACACAGCTGAGCGACTTCACTTTCACTTTTCACTTTCCTGCATTGGGGAGAGAAATGGCAACCCACTCTAGTGTTCTTGCCTGGAGAATCCCAGGGAAGGGGAGCCTGGTGGGCTGCTGTCTATGGGGTCACACAGAGTCGCACACGACTAAAGTAACTTAGCAGCAGCAGCAGCCCTCTTTGGGATTGGAATGATAACTGACATTTCCCAGTCCTGTGGCCACTGCTGACTTTTCCAAATTTGCTGTCATATTGAGTGCAGCACTTTCACAGCATCATCTTTTAGGATTTGAAATAGCTCAGCAGGAATTTCATCACTTCCACTAGCTTGTTTCTAATAATGCTTCCTAAGACCCACCTGACTTTAACAGCAAAAAACTACCCCTTATTCTGTGCCACAACGTGCCAGTCAATTTTATACAGTATCTAATTAAATGACCTCTATAACCCTAGTTGTTGATGATTATTATTAATATTAACAATATTATGATTTTTCATGCTAGAAAATTCAGACTTTGTTTACATAATCTTGGATGAACATACAGATATTATAAAGGCATTTGGATCACCCTATGCCTGTTTGATTTCAAAACATGTGAGTGTAATTACCAAGTTTTTCTGCCTCCCAAGTATGGTAGAAGATAAGAAAACATTTTCCACAGTCATCAAGTCCAGCCCCATGATTTTACAGTTGAAGATGCTGAAGATCATTGTGCTGAAAACTATCACTTTCCTGAATTCAATCTCCTCCTCTGGGACAGGAACTTGTTTTTAATTAGTTTGAGTATGTAGATTTCTCTCTCTGTCTCCATTTCTTCTACCATCAGTCTTCCCTTCACTCCTCATTACTTGAAACTGGTCTGACATGGGCTATAGTAACAGAGAAGAGCAAAGGGAGAATTGTGGACATTTTTACAATATAAAACAATCTCCTTCACAAGTTCCTCTTTTCTTACATGCCTTTTAAATATCAGTTCAACTCTGATGTTCACCACTGGCCTCTTTGCTTAGTCTTTTACCTTCTCCCCTTGTATCGAGTCCTATAAATTCACCTATCATGTTTTCATGGATGAGTCACAGATCTCTCTGTCAACCTTTAACCATGTTCATGAGCTCCAGAGTGGAATTCTCAACTACTTATGGAAAGGTACCTGACTTCCCACATGTGCTCAAATGCAACAAGTTCCAAACTAAACTCTATATTCTTCCTCAGACGTGTTTCTTTTTGAAACGTTGACTCTGTAATTTGGGTTATTTTCCATCTCCTCTCCTAGTCTAGAGATCTCAGAATAGGTTTTGATGCTTTTTTCTCCTACAAACCCTATTGAATCAGTCAGTGAGTTCCGATCATTCAACCTAAGTGTTCCTCAGGCTCCTCCTTGTTTATTTCTCATCTCACCTTGATTAAGATTCCCTGCTGCCTCAGACGGTAAAGCATCCGCCCACAATGCGGGAGACCCAGGTTCGATCCCTTGGTTGGGAAGATCCCCTGGAGAAGGAAATGACAATCCACTCTGGTACACTTGCCTAGAAAATTCCATGGATGGAGGGAGGAGCCTGGTGGGCTACAGTCCACGGGGTCTCAAAGAGTCAGGACTGAGCGACTTCACTTTCACTTTCTTTCACCTTGATTAGATACATTGTTTCTTACTAGATCATCTATTGATTTTTCTTTACTCCTGTATGTATAAAATTGAGTATATACTCTTCATTGTGATCAGAATAGTATGTCTAAAATATGTGACTATACATACGCATGTATGCATACTAAATTGCTTCAGTTCTGTCCAGCTCTTTAGGACTCTATGGACTGTACCCTCCAGGCTCCTCTGTCTGTGAGACTTTCCAAGCAAGAATACTGGTTGTCATGCCCTCCTCCAGGGGATCTTCCTGGCCCAGGGACTGAATACACGGTTCTCACGTCTCTTGCACTGGCAGGCAGGTTCTTTGCCGCTAGCACCACCATAAAGCCCATGTATACACATCCCTATCTTATTTAGATACCCTTTTATAGCTCCTCATTATCTGGAATTTAAAAAAAGCCTGCTGACTCTTGTTCTTGGAGATTTGAAGTGTTCTTGGATGTCTCTAAGGTCAAGCCATAGTTATTTTGTATACCAATGTTATATCTCCCAGTGTTTAGCGTCCTGACTAACTTGTAATAGTTGTTCATTAGATATCTGTTGGATGGACAAATGGAAGAATGTTAAGTCTACCCACAAGCCGGAGGAACAACAATCAGAGAGTTCTTGTGTGCTGTGTTAGAAAGAATAAGGAAACTTAGAGATCAACAGTCCTTATTTTGAATCTAGCACTGCCTCCTCCTAGCCATGGACCTTGGACAATTTATTTAATCCTTCTGACCCTAGGTTTCTTTGTTGATAAGATGGAGATAGTGATAGTTTGTGTTCTATGTCAGAGATAACGTATGTGAAATATATGTACAAAACTCCTTTTAATACATGGGGATATCATTTATTATCACCACCATCATCAGCCCAGGTGAAAGAGCTGTCAATTTCTGGTGTAACAATATGTAACAGAGACCCAACCACACGGACTAAGATTTAAACTCAGGTGGGACTCAAAGTGTAAGATATGAGCCAAGTCCCAAACGATCAAAACCAAACAAATATAGTGCTCAGGATAGAGAACCCCAGCAGGAATTCATACACAGGGAAAGAAAATTGGAACTTAGAAGATAAAGGCATAAGAGAAGTTTATTACTATAGGAAGCTTCCCTGGTGGCTCAGACGGTGAAGTATCCACCTGCAATGCAGAAGACCTGGGTTTGATTCCTGGGTTGGGAAGATCCCCTGGAGAAGGAAATGGCAACCCACTCCACTATTCTTGCCTGGAAAATCCCATGGACAGAGGAGCCTGGTGGGCTGCAGTCCATGGGGTCACAAAGAGTTGGGAACAACTGAGTGACTAACACTTTCAACACTTTGCAAATTGAAGAGACGTTTATTCTGTAAAAATGCCATTTTGATTACAGTTTGTTCATGCAGTAAAATAATTAGCCTAATTTTTGAAATAAATTGTAAATAAAAATATCAAAATTAACAACTCTTAGAATAAAGGTGATATTCTTGGGCCATGTCATTATAGCTATTCCTTTTTACAGGGTCTTCATACAAGGCTCCTATTTCATTAGACCAAGATTTCTAAACTTCTCTCTGAAGATCTTCAAAGATCACTGTATATGTTTAAGGGATTATATGATCCATACTCTCTGCAAATACACACACAAAAAATCAGCCATTTTATAGGAAATATTCTAATTTTGATTTCTTTTTCTCAAAGGTTATCTTCAGTTCCATATTTTTTTAAAGTTTAATTTTCTCCTTTTTTTCAGCCACTAATAATGATGTCACTATTCTTATAAGTAGGCACACCACTGTACACATGTGTGTTTTTCCTTTTCTGTATATCTATATGCCAAATTATATGAACACTTTAAAGAAATACAGAAAAAAATGGTATGTCAAATAACCTAAAGGGTTAATGTATTTTTAGATAATATATAGTAACTGATCAGAGAAAGCAATGGCACCCCACTCCAGTACTCTTGCCTGGAGAATCCCATGGACAGAGGAGCCTGGAAGGCTGCAGTCCATGGGGTTGCTGAGGGTCAGACACGACTGAGCGACTTCACTTTCACTTTTGACTTGCATGCATTGGAGAAGGAAATGGCAACCCACTCCAGTGTTCTTGCCTGGAGAATCCCAGGGACGGGGGAGCTTGGTGGGCTGCCGTCTATGGGGTCGCACAGAGTTGGACACAACTGAAGCGACTTAGCAGCAGCAGCATAGTGACTGACAATATTATCCATGATATTTAATTTACCTTATGAAAAGTGAAAGTGAAGTCACTCAGTCATGTCTGACTCTTTGTGATCCTATGGATTGTAGCCCACCAGGCTCCTCCATCCATGGGATTCTCCAGGCAAGAGTACTGGAGTGGGGTGCCATTTCCTTCTCCAGGAGATCTTCCTGACCCAGGGATCAAACCCGGGTCTCCCGCATTGGAGGCAGATGCTTTACTATCTGAGCCACCAGGGAAGTCCTAATTTACCTTATACTCTCAAGTATATTTGTTTCTAGTTACAGTCTTTGAAATAGGGAAATCAGGCATTTCTTCATCTATCTTTTCAATCACTTTAAATATCTCTGATATCTGGATGGAAGTTCAGTTTCATCTCATAGTCTTAATTTTGATTTATTGATAATGGCTGCCTAGAGCAGAGTATTCAGGGGAATTGGAAGACATTGTCCAGAAACAGGAGCAGAGAAAGAGTTCTGTGATTGGTTAGCAATGTTTACTATGGGTAAGTGAAGGGGAAAGAGCAGAACCATTGTAGTGTATATGACAAACCTATTCTATATAATGATATAGTCATTTTCTACTACTTATGTCAGTGGCTTTCAAATGGCTTATAGCCTTATTGGTTTTCTCATATGAATCACAGACCATGGAAAATGAATTGAGTGACTAATTTCTCAGTTCTCTCAAGGATGGTACATAATTCATACTATGCTAGACTTATAAAAGAGAAGTTAATTCTGTATAAATGACAGATAACTTACGGCATTGGGGCTTAATTGTCCCAGGTTGAGAAACACTGAGGTGGTCAATAAGGACCTCAAAGTCTACTACAGGTGTAAGGAAGAACCGAGAGGGAAGGATTCCAGTCTTCTGTTTGTATGCCAGCCATATTAGCCTCAGTCTTACTGGCGGGTTTGTGTGCATGCTAATTCATGTATTATATATTTACACACAACAGACATGCATAATTCAGAATTCATTTGAAAAAAATATTCTACAGTTTAAAAATCTTCAAATTAAAAAAAGTTTGAAAACAGCTGATACAGATTTTTTTATTTCTGACTGTTGAAGCTATTCTTTTTCATTTTATATAAATTTATCTTTATTATCCAAGATAAATGAAAATGTTGCTATATTTTGCTATTAATTTCTCTTCCATCATGTGGATACAAAAATTTCCTTTGATTGTCTAAGAAAATAATGTGGAAGATAGAAAAAAATATCATCAAGTCAAAATTGTGTAGTCAGTAAGAAAATCAAACCCATTAGATCATGATTAACAGAAGTTTTGAATTAAGGGATTCGATGTAAATTTCCATATTCACCTTTGCACCTGGATTCTGAAACAGCTGCCCCTTTAATCATTTACAAATTTCTTCAAATAGTGTTTCCTTTTTCCTTGTTGTTTGATAGCTAATGTAATTAACATCATGGCAGCAAACCTGTAAAAATCTGGTGTAGATTTTGCGATTTGTGTGTAGCAGGGCCTTCAGAGGGCTTGCCTGGTGGCTCAGTGGTAAAGAATCCACGTGCAATGCAGGAGACAAAAGAGACGCAAATTCAGTCCCTGGGTCAGGAAGATCCTCTGGAGGAGGGCATGGCAACCCACTCTGATATTCTTGCCTGGAGAACCCCAAGACAGAGGAGCCTGGTGGGCCACAGTCCATAGGGTCACAAAGAGTCTGAAGCAACTGAGCATGCATGCATACAGGGCCTTCAGATAGATGAAAGCTATTCTAAGTAGAATCTTGCTTTTTGACACAGATTATTTCAATGCCCTATAAATAATTAATCACACAAAAAAACACGTTCCACTAATGTAGCCCTCGGGTCATAAATTGGGACCTAGAAGCTAAATGAATACAAAGTTCACATTCTCCAAGAAATATTCATTTGTTTTACATGGCTTATGTTACACAATTTATTTGCTTTATATTTAGAAGCCCAGTCTAATGGCATATGTTCAATATGGAAAACTTGTTCTTTTGAGCATCATGCTTTAATTATTAACTGAGCATCGACTTTTGCCAGGCAGGGGGCAAAGAAGATGTTAGAATATATGAGACGGCCTTGGCTGTGGGGACACAGTGAAAGAGGCAAATTATTAGTGAGTGAAAGTGAAAGTCGCTCAGTCGTGTCCAACTTTTTGCAACCCCATGGACTATACAGTCCCTGGAATTCTTCAGGCCAGAATACTGGAGTGGGTAGCCTTTTCTCCCTCCAGGGGATCTTCCCAACCCAGGGTTCAAACCCATTTCTCCCTCATAGCAGGCAGGTTCTTTACCAGCTGAGCCACAAGGGAAGCCCAAGAATACTGGAGTGGGTAGCCTACCCCTTCTCCAGAGGATCTTCTGCCCAGGAATCAAACCGAGGTCTCTTGCATTACAGGCGGATTCTTTACCAACTGAGCTATGAGGGAGTAAATTTAAAACTAGCCATCAGCAATTGTGATCAATGCTGTGAAATATGTAAATAGTGGGCTGAGCTAAAGACAAATGGATCAGGCTCCTTTGGGCATGGTTGGGAAGTATTCCCTGAGGAAGTGACGTTTTCTCTGGGCCTTGCAGAGTCAAATATGTTCAAGGCACTGAAGGAAAACCTGAGAGTCTGAGTTCCAGGTGGAGAAAGGGAGAGCATAAGATAATGTTGCAGAAATGCGCTGAGACCTGATCATAGAGCCAGGGGAAGCCACTGATGGGATACTTGAAATGAGCTGATCCTTAGTTTTAAAAGATGACTGCAGCACTAGCATTGTGGGGAAGCAAGAGGGGGAAAAAGGAGATCTTCTAAGTGGCAATTGTAATAATTAATTAATAGCTAAAATACGCTTAATTAATTAATTAGTTTTGGCCAGCAATGACTGAAACCTGAACATAAGAAGGCATAGAATGGACAGCTGCAATGTTTATTTGAAAGGCAGAATTGACAGGACTTGCTGACAGATTGTGTGCTAATGGGTGGGGTGACATGGAGAACATAATGAAGGAAAGGAAGGAATTAGGAGTAACTGAGAAACTGAACCGGAGAAGGCAATGGCACCCCACTCCAGTACTCTTGCCTGGAAAATCCCATGGATGGAATAGCCTGGTGGGCTGCAGTCCATGGGGTCGCTAGGAGTCGGACATGACTGAGCAACTTCACTTTCACTTTTCACTTTTCTGCATTGGAGAAGGAAATGGCAACTCACTCCAGCGTTCTTGCCTGGAGAATCCCAGGGATGGGGGAACCTGGTGGGCTTCCGTCTCTGGGATCGCACAGAGTTGGACACGACTGAAGCAACTTAAAAGCAGCAGCAGCAGCAGAGAGACTGAACAACAGCAACAACTTTGGTTTCTGGCTTGAGGAAGTAAGTGGCTGATGCTACTATTTATTAACATAGGAAAAATTGAGCTAAAGGGGACTTACTTGGAAAGTTCAGACATCTACGTAGAGATTTGGAAGAGGGAGTCAGACAGATGGGCCATGTTGGAGGCTTGAAATACAAATTTGTGTCATCATCAGAGAGGAGTCATTTAAAGCAGTAGAACTGAATAAAGTCACCTCAGTTCAGTTCAGTTCAGTTGCTCAGTCATGTCCAACTCCTTGCGACCCCATGGACTGCAGCATGCCAGGCTTCCCTGTCCATCACCAACTCCCAGAGCTTGCTGGAACTCATGCCCATTGTGTTGATGATGCCATCCAACCATCTCATCCTCTGTTGCCCCTCTTCTCCTCCTGCCTTCAATCTTTCCCTGCATCAGGGTCTTTTTCAATGAGTCAGCTCTTCACATCAGGTGACCAAAGTATTGGAGTTTCAGCTTCAGCATCAGTCCTGTCAATGAATATTCAGGACTGATTTCAAGATGGACTGGTTTAATCTCCTTGCAGTCTAAGGGACTCTCAAGAATCTTCTCCAATACCACAGTTCAAAAGCATCAATTCTTTGTAGGGTGGGAATATAGAGAAAGATAAGAGAGGTAGGTTCAGAACCTCACCCAAAGAACACCAATTTTTAGAGATTTGCTTGAAAGAACCATTTGCAAAGAAAATAGAGTGAGGAACTAGTGAATTGGATAGGTCCCAGAAAGGTGTGCTGCACTAAGAATTTTTTGCACATACTGAAGCCAGTGCTGTGCTGTGTTTAGTCGCTCAGTCACATCTGACTCCTTGCAAACCCAAAGGTACACTGCTATGGAATACAGGCAAAATTTAAAAACTGGGAAGGCTGAGCTATGAAGAATGGTCCTAAGAAGCAGACGGAGCTGATGACAGTGGACCGCTTGTTGGGTCAGGCAGCATAAACGTTTTCATGATACTGAAATGGGTTGGAACAATGTCTGGTGGACTAGTATCATGTGGGAGAAATGATTTAGTGAAAATGGAGGATCAGCACACCAATGGGACATGGACAAGAGCAGCACGAACCAATGATCTGAGAAAGTGTGATCCAGAAGACAGGTTTGTGATTTGGCCAACGATGGAAAATTAGGAAAGTACTCATCTCCTTTCTCATTTACTCTTTTTTCTTAATAAAGAAGGACATTTCAGTTGAGAAGAAAAATTAGTGTTGATGTCTGTGGACGAGTAGAAGACTTCTCTGAAATGCTATGTTTCCATATGGATACCTACAGAGATATGGGCATTGTCAACGAAAGCCTGCCAGGCCACCTAGACAGCCAGAGAACCACTCGATCACGAGGCAGAGCAGAAGAGGGTGCTAAGTCTCATTCTCCTGATTCCCTGACAGGCACCTTACATTTTCAATTGACATGAGAAAGATTTAGAAAATAATGCAATTAATATATTTGCCAAGTGAAAAACTTCTCACTACCAAATATCAGGTTAAGAAACGAGAGTCTGGAAGAGGTTTGCTTCTTGATTGGGCTCTAAAGAAAGTCCCTTCTATTTTAACAGGGAGTATTATTAGGCTTAAAGTCAATTTCTAAGCCCTCTGGAAAAGTTACACAGATCGTTTAAGAAAGAAATGGTTTTATTTCCTTTTTTCAAAAGAACTGAAATTCTGCTGGAATAGTTGAAAGTGATCTTAACCATTTCAATGAAAATTAATTTCTAGACCAGCTCTAGGCTTTGAAGGAAATGGGGGCCAAGGGAAAAGAAGAGCGAAAGGAAAGAAAATTACTGTCTCTTGACTAGAATAGATCATTATTAGACCATCGTGTGGGTTACACACCCCTGGGGCAGAGCCCCGGCTCCTGCCTACAAAAACGTGCGAGGAGCTGACAACCTTTCCATCTTATTACTTAGACTAATCCATGTGGAGCAGACACATGGAGCCAAAACAGTGATTTTTCTTCTGTGCAAACAGTCAGAAACCCACAAACTGCATGTCATTGTGTGATTCAGAATTGGACTTGAGAGAGGTATGACTGAGGAATAGAGAAGACTTGAAGGTTTGTACCACTTTGCTCAGAAGCATAATTGGGAAAGCAAGGATCGATGATTCAATAATAAATCACTGATATTTGGTGCAGAAGAAACACGTTTTACCTTTGCTTTGAAACTTAATATTACATAAAAATGTAAAATAATGCTGTGAGTGATCAAGTCAACCTGGTTAACTTAATAATTTTGCATTTTTAAAGAAAACATTATTATAAGACACAATTAGGGAACTATTTGCTCTATCTCTTTTGTGCCCTATGAGAAATGTGACTACTTATGCTAGAAACATTGCAAAGACCACTTATGATCTTCCTGGATATCAGCTGATATTTGAGAATTAATAAATAGAACAAAATGCTCTTGTTAAAAGAGGTGATGCTTTTCATGTGGAACTTTCTGAAGAAGTATTCTATTTGTATCATGAATATAGTAGTAGGTATAGACTTAGATTTAACACTTCACCTTCTATTCTCTAATGCTATCAGGGTATAACTCTCGTAAGATTTTAAGACAGCAGGAAAAGCAGATTCTTTCAGGATATTCTGTATAAAGCCCCATGCCCAAACTTCCACAACATAATTGCCATAACTTTGAAAAGTCAGCACCTGTATACAGGATCTGACGCTACTATGAATGAATGTAAACAGCACCTGCACGATTCTAAAGGTATGTCTGTCGTCTTTTCTCAAAGAATTTAATCCAGTGGCTTCATGCTTATGTATCTACACATAACTACACGTATGCATGTGTGCACGCTCAGTCGCTCAGTCATGTCCCACTCTTTGCCACCCCATGGACTGTAGCTCACTCGGTTCCACTGTCCATGGAATTTTCCAGGCAAGAACACTGGAGCAAGTGCCATTTCCTTCTCCAAAGGATCTTCCTGACCCAGGGGTCAAGCCTGCATCTCTTGTGCCTCCTGCATTGGCAGACAGATTCTTTACCATTGAGCCACCTGGGAAGACCCATCCATACACATAACTTGGAACCAAAAAAAAAAAGAAGACAGATTTCCATTTCAACTCCCCTTTTTAAAAAGCCTAATGTATACAAAGCCCCAAAATTAGGGTTATAGGAAGCCCTTGACAACAACGAATTGTCAATTTTCTTATATGCAAAGGGACCTTGCAGCTTCTTTCTTCTGCTAAGATTTTAAGGACCAAGGACAGTTACAGATATCTATATGGATCCAGGCGGTAAATAAACTTTGCTAATATATATATGAATCATTATTGCCCCATAATAAAAGCAGAAATGGAATTGAAAAGTAATCACTTCTTCTCGGGAAAAATAATTACACATTTACTGTATTCTCTAGAAAACAAAGCCTAAAATTAATTTTTTTTTCTCAGAATTATTTCTTTGATTCAGGAAAGAATTAGAACATGAGGTTATGAGCACTGTATTCAACCCATTGGCACGCTGTGGAAATGAAGTAGTGTGAGACTGAAAACTGAGAGTTGGAAATTGCATTGCCTTGGAAAGGCTGAGATTGAGGCTTGATTTCTTAGGACAGAAAGGCTTCTTAGGACAGAAATCTCAAAGGCTGAGATTGAGGCTTAATTTCTTAGCACAGCATCTGAGCTCATGTCTGTTTCTGGTTATGCACTGGTAACCTGGGCTGGAGAAGGGAAGGCTGGCCCCCACCCTGGGTAGCAAAGTACGGTGTGGCCCCAAAGGTATCAATGCATATCACTTAAATGCTCAAGGTCAGAGGAGTGCTGCTTTGGGTATGGAGTGGGGAAGGAAGCAAATTAAATTGTTCTCTCTAGATTTTATTTCATGATGAGCCAGTTCAGTTCAGTTCAGTTCATTCAGTCATGTCCAACTCTTTGCGACCCCATGAATCGCAGTATGCCAGGCCTCCCTGTCCATCACCAACTCCCAGAGTTCACTCAGACTCATGTCCATCAAGTCATATCAAAATCAAGGATATATCCCTGGAAAATTACTTTCAGACTTTCAGGCTGCTGCTAAGTATGCTAGATTTTAGCCAGGCAATCGGACCACATTGGTTTTAAAGACCCTGAGGTGTAGAAGTGAGGAGCACAGAGGGTCTGGCCAGAGGGAGGACACACAGGCACATTTCTCACTGAAGAAGATGTAGGGCTGGATCTCCATTAGAACTAACCTACGCCAGCCTCACGCTTTTGTTCTGTATAATGAGGAGAGTGTTATCTACCGTATTGACTATGATGCTGTTTTTGTTTTTTCATTGAATTATGGTTGGTTTACAATGTTGGGTTAGTTTCAGATATACAGCAAAGTGATTCATACATATACTTTTTCAAATTCTTTTCCATTATAGTTTATTATAAGATACTGAATATAGTTCCCTGTGCTATGCAGGAGATCCTTGTTATTTATCTGTTTAATATACAGTAAGGTGTATCTGTTAATTCCAAACTCTTTATTTATTACTCTTCCCCCCCTTTCAGACCTCCCTTTCCCCTTTGGTAACCATAAGTTTGTTTTATGTGTCTGTGAATCTATTTCTGTTTTGTAAATAAGGTCATTTGTATCATAGTTTAGATTAACATATAAGTGGTATGTGCATGCTCAGTTGCCAAGCATGCCCGACTCTTTGAGACCCCATGGACTATAGCCCTACAGGCTCCTCTGTCCCTGGGATTTTTCAGGCAAGAATCTTCAAGTGGGTTGCCATTTCCTCCTCCAGAAAATCTTCCCAACCCAGGGACTGAACTCACATCTCTTGCATCTCCTGCTTTGGCAGGTGGATTCTTTAGCACTGAGCAACCTGAGGAGCTCTACATATAAGTGATATCATGCTTGTTTTTCTCTGATGTGTTAATACTTCACTTAGTATGATCATCTCTAGGTTCATCCAGGTTCATCCATGTTGCTGCAAATGGCAATATTTCATTCTTCTTAATGTATACCATATCTTCCTTATCTAGTCATCTGTCGATGGACAGTTTACTTCCAAGTCTTGGCTATTGTAAGTAGTGCTACTATAAAAATTGAGCTGCATGTATCTTTTTAAATTAGAGTTTCCATCTTTTCTAGATATATGCCCAGGAATGGGATTGCTGGATCATATCGTAGCTCTGTTTTTAGTATTTTAAAGAATGTCTATACTGTTCTCTGTAGTGCCGGCACCCATGTAAATTGCCAGTAACAGTGTGGGAGTGTTCCATTTTTCAATATTATCTCCAAAATTTCTTTTTTGATGATGGCCATTCTGACCAGTGTGAAGTAACACTTCATTGTAGTTTTGCTTTGCATTCCACCAGTAGTTAGAGATGTTGAGTATCTTTTCATCTTATCTTCTTTGGAAAAATGTCTATTTACATCTTCTGCCTATTCAAAAAAATATCTTAACCTGAGTAAACCATTTGTATATTTTGGAAATTAATTTCCTATTGGTTGCATCATTTACAAATATCTTCTCTCATTCCATAGGTTATCTTTCTAATGGAGTGTAAAGAATTTAAAAAGTAATTACCTCCACAAGCCTCATATTCTAGAATAGATCTGTTAAAAAGGCCCTCAGGGCATCTGTCAATTCAAGAAAAGGCTTACTGAATTTAGGAAAAGAAGGTAATTTTCAGATGTTTCAAAGAATAGTACTTGTTGTAAAGAATGGATGGATGGAGGACTAAAACCTGTATCGTTTATAGGAAACAGTACTTCTCCACACTAAATTTGAACCATCTTGACCATGTTAGAATCAAAGTGAAGTGAATACTCTGGAAACTTCAATACATTTTAACAGAGCTACATTAAGTACCTGGAAAGTAAACCTAATTTTCTCAAAAAAACTAACCTGGCCTAATAGCCCCATTTGCAACTGATATTTTTGATTTACATGAATGTGAAAATAATGACTTGAATCTGAGAACCCAGAAGACAATGACTACTTTTCTAAAGTTAAAATGAAAAATCAAAAATCTTTTCAGAATGTCTCCTTATCTTCTTGGTCAATTAATTGTAGAATTTTTTTTAAATAGCAGTTATATTTGAAATTTGAGCATTGCTAAGTTGTTTGCATATATGATGTCTTGCCTTTGTACACAGGCCTTTCTCTATGTACAAAATAAGAGGTCATATCAGGTCTCACATCTTTTGTCATCCCGCTTATTTTGAGCTTTTTAGTTTACTGGAAGAGCAAATGCAGGAAGATCTGGTACACAGAGCTTTACTACTACTGTTTATGAATTGAGCACTTAAAATTAATAGAAGTTATTCTCTGTCATAAAAAAATAGATTTATCAAAAAGTAAAACAATTAGGTATTGAAAAATCTGGCCATGTTTGAGGTTTAGAAAATGATTAAATACTAGTTTTTAAATGTTTTGGCTTTGGAATGTTGCCAAATGGGTTTTGCCAAACACATTTTTCTGTCATTTCACAACCCATGTGTGTGTTTTAATGAATGTATAATCCGTATGTTCTGATTCACTTAAACTTGACAAAATCTGTTTTAAGAATAATATGATTTCCAAGAAGACTTTATAGCTGTCCTAAGAAGTCACATCTTTAATTTTAAAAAGGAAGTCATAGTTTATGATGAATAAATGGAACTGATTTGTAAATTTGGAATACAAATCTAAATCTGAAATCCACATTTTAACAGCTTTACTAGCTCATGTTTAGTGAAATAAGATTCGACTCTAAGTTATCATTATGCTATGTAAATGGAAGGTAAAGGGAGACACGGAACGTCTTCCTACATCTGTTGAATGTACCAGGAAGAAAGAGGGCAATGGTGAAATGACAGAAAGAAAATTCAAATTTATGTTTCTTTTGTATAGCATACTCAACCCTGAAAATACCTCCCAAGGTAATTTACAACAAACATTTTAAAACTAACGTGAACTGAAAAGGAATAGATAGTAAGGTAAAAGCAACGTGTCCTGAGGAAAAATTCATATCCTAGCTGGAATCAGAAATGACTCTGGGCTCCACAAGGAAGGAAAGCTGAACCTGAGGTTGAGATTGGAGCTAAAATGGTTTCATTTTGCACCACAAGGTTGGGAGCAGCCCTTATATCACAAGTGAAAAAAACACAAATTCTCTGTAGATGAAAACATTTTCTGGTTAGGACCTCAATTTTTACAGAATAAATTATGCGCTATGAGATCTAGAAGATGAAACAAACCTAAAGTTATATGCAGTATATGTTTATAACACAAAAAACAGCTTACACACACACACAATGACATAAGAAAGCAAGTTACCATAATTGAAATTCAGCAGAAAAAAATAATAACACCAGGGTCCCAAGAGTATAAGATACTGGAAATATCAGATATAGATTGTATGTAAAGAGTTTATAGAAAAATATAATTTTAAAAGTAAGCAACTAATAGATATCATCAAAAATAACATAGCTTATTTGAAAAAGAACCAAATAGAACTTTTAGAAATGAAAATTAAAACAATGAAATAAAAGTACAATAATAAAATACAAGTACAATGGTTATATAAAACAAATACAGTTAAGAAAATTTAACAGAATGGTGCATAAAGACATGAGAAGATGGAAATGAATAATGAAAGAAATTTTAAAGGACATGGAGAAAAGAATGAGAAACCAATAAAAATCTGTGTCAAAATAAGAACCTTTTTTTTAATGGAGTAACAGTAGTTAAAGAGATAATCGAGATAATTTTCTAGAACAATATGAGACATGCATTCAGAGAAATCAAAATGTAAGACAAGCAGTATAAAAAAAAATCACATTGTCATGAAGCTTCAGAACATCAAATACAAAAGGAAGTTCTTTAAAGCATTCAAAAAGAAATTACTTGTAAGGAAACATCAATAGGCAACTTCTCAAAATCAATGCCAAGAAAATAGAATGATATTTTAATGTATGATGAGAAAATAATTTAATTCAGAACACTGTATGCAGCATAACTGCTTTTAATGATGAGAGTAAAAGAGAAAAAGAAAAAAGCTCAGCATTTACTCCCATAAGAAATTTACTAAAGAGACTTCTGTGAAACATACCTCATAGAAAAGAAAAGAAAAAAAAAAAGACTCCAAAAATAAGGTCTAAGAAGTAAGAAGTTGAGATGATCAAATAACTGTAACCTAAAAATAGTCTGTCTAATTAAAAATAAGTATACCATCCTTATAAAAATTAAAACCTAAGAGATTAGCCTGTTTCTAATCAATATTTTCTTTATAAAAATTAAAACCTAAGAGAATAGCCTGTTTCTAATCAATATTTTCTTGGAAGTCTGTTGTTGGTTGAATGTTTTCTCCTCAAAAGAAATGCCAGAGTCCTAACTCCTAGAGTTTGACCTTATTTGAAAGGTCTTCACAGATGCCGCTAAGGATCTGAAGATAAGAACATCCTAAATTTCAGATGGGTTCTATATCCATGGAATCTGTCCTTATAAAAGAAAGGAGACAGAGATGAGAGAACAAACACAAAGAGGGAAAGTCATGTGAAACAGGAGGAGAGATTGGAGTTATGCAGCTGTAAACCAAGGGATGCCAAGGATTGCCGATGGTCATCAAAAGCTAGCAGAGAAGCATGGAGCAGATTCTCGCTCAAGAGCCTCAAGAAGGCACCGATACTGCAGACGTCTTGATTTCAGACGTCTTGATTTCAGACTTCTGCTGTTTGGAGGAGCCACTCAAGATTTTCTAAAATGTGAAAGAAAAAGTAAGGTCATTGAAACAAAGTAAAAAGAAAAATAAGGATGGAGGATCTGCCATACTATCTGTTGTAAATCCATACACAATGGTTTTCAATTGATCATGTTATCAGTAGTAGAGTGTTTAAAATAGTGATGGTGGGAATGATTTTCTTACAATGATTAGGAAAATGCTTTTTAACAAAAGCTAGCATCTTGCAATGCGTGAGGCAGTCCTGCAGTATGTGAGGCAGTATAAAGCCTTACATAGTATTACCCCAAATGCCAAGAGTTTTCTGATTAAGATATACTGAGCTCTTATCTGGCAATACATTGTCTAAGAACTTAAACAATAAAGACCCTTACATATGTGGAAACTAGATATATTAAACAAATAACGTTGCAGATCATTGAGTAAAGGATGGCCTACGCAATCAGTGATATTAGGACAATTTAGTATCTTTATGGAATAAGATGTCCTTTGATCCCTACTTCATATTACATTTTAAGTGAAATCTTTTAAACTGTTAGAAGAAAATTTATGAACATACTTTATGTCTTTGGAGTAGAAAAGGTTTACTAAAAAATACCCCAAAGCACTAGCCATAATATAAAAATATATGACTACATTAAAACTAAACACTTCTACTTATCAAGAGATAATAGGGAAAGTTAAACAAACCACAAAATGGGAGAAGATATTTTCCAAAACATAAATAAAATAGTACTGTGCATGCTTAGTTGTGTCCAACTCTGTGTGACCCCATCAACTGTAGCCTGCCAGGCTCCTCTGTCCATGGGATTCTCCAGGCAAGAATACTGGAGTGGGTACCATTTCCTCCTCCAAGGGACCGTCCCGACCCAGGGATTGAGCCTGCATCTCTTAGGTCTCCTGCATTGTCAGGCAGGATCTTTACCACTAGTGCCACCCGGAAAGCCTAAGATAGTACTGTGTCTATACCATATAAAGTTCCTGCATCAAGGCAATAAGGTTAAAGACAACCTAATGGTGAATGGGAAAAACACTTAAGAAATGTTTTACATAAGATGTATAGAGGACAAACATATGAAAAAATATTCAGTCTCACCAGTAATCAAGGAAATAAAAGTTAAGAACTAAATTAAATTTCATACTAAATGGCAAAAAATAAGAAATCTGGCAATATTAAGCATTAGCAAGAATCTAGAACAAAGAAAACAGTATCTGTCACTATTGGAGTTGTTAATTGGTACAATCATTTGGAAATCAATTTACCTTTATCTTAAGTTTTTCTACCCAGTATGTTCATAACATACAAATATGAAACTGAAAGCTTTATGAATACCCTTAATCTGATGATTTTTCATTCAATTATTTCATTTATAAACATTTCTGATTAAGGCTTAATTTATTTTATGATCTGATAATGACTTCTAGCACATAGTTTAAAAATATTGTTCTAGACAAACTCATATGTTATCACAGAAACAAGATAATTCAAAATTTTCATAGTGACATTTTTATAACTGCAAAAATTGGAAATAATTGAAATGTCCATCAACAGAAAAATATAATTATATTGTGATATATTCAGACAAAGTTATATTACATAACAATGAAAATGAGTGAGTTCTTGCAAAACATCAATGAATCTTTTTTCTTTAACTTTTAATTTTGTATTGGGGTAGGTCTGTCTAGTCAAGGCTATGGTTTTTCCAGTAGTCATGTATGGATGTGAGAGTTGGACTGTGAAGAAAGCTGAGTGCCCAAGAATTGATGCTTTTGAACTGTGGTGTTGGAGAAGACTCTTGAGAGTCCCTTGGACTGCAAGGAGATCCAACCAGTCCATTCTAAAGGAGATCAGTCCTGGGTGTTCTTTGGAAGGAATGATGCTAGCATTATTTCATCCTCTTTAATAGCTGAGTAATATTCCATTTTGTACCATGTTTCCACATATGCGGGGAGCTGCCCATGAGAACGGGGTCCTTTGTCCGAAGGACACAGCTCTGGGAGCTGCCTCAGTACTTGAGGGTTTGCTTGCAAACATAGCTCTCTGTCCCACCACCCCAGAGATTAGGCGCTTATTTACTGCAGACACCTGGAGTTCTGTGCAAACTTCTCACACACAGAGAAATGTTATCTGGTGTAAGAAATAATAACAGGGTGCCATTCCCATGCTCTCAAGATTTCTTGTGACTGTTTGTAAGATGTATAGGTCAACCAAGAAAAAATGTCAACTGTCTTGTCTTTCTCACGCTCTTCTGTATAAATATAAGATGCTGAATAAAGTTGGTGTCAGACTGCATCCCTTCATGGAGACGTGTCTGAACCTCTCGACCCCATCTTTGTTGTAGTCTCTTGCTGTAGTTTCCTTTCTCAGCCCCGCCGTGCACGTTCTGGGGACCTGATCGACTTTGCCGGCTGGCACCAGCACACATAGGCACCGCATCTTTATCTGTTCCATTGTTGGTGGGCACTTAGGTGTTTCCCTGTCTTGGCTATGGCAAACAGTGCTACAATGAACAGAGAAATTCAAGGAACAATTCCATTTATCAGCGCATCCAAAAAAAAAAAAAAATAGACCTCAGAATAAACCTATTTAAAGAGACAAAATAAACCTACCTAAGGGCTTCCCTCATGGCTCAGTGGTAAAGAATCCACCTGCCAAAGCAGGGGATGCAGGTTTTACACCTGGGTCAGAAAGATTCCCCGGAGAAGGAAATGGCAACCTACTCCAGTATCTTGCCTGGGAAATGCCATGAACAGAGGAGACTCATGAGCTACAGTCTATGGGGCCACAAAAGCGTTGGACACTATTTAGTGATGAAAAAGCAGTAAGGAGACAAAAGACCTCTACTCCAAATACTATAAGATAATGATAAGAGAAATCAAAGAAGACACAAACAGATGGAACAATATACCATCGTCATGGATTGGAAGAATCAACGTGGTCAAAATGACTATACTACCCGAGGCAATCTACATATCCAATGCAATCTCTATCAAATTATCAACATTTTTGTTGATAATTTTTTATCAGCATTTTTCACAGAACTAGAACAAAAAATTTCAAAATTTGCATGAAGACACAAAAGACCCCAAATAGCCAAAACAATCTTGAGAAAAAAATGGAGCTGGAGGAATCAGTTCCCTGACTTCAGACTATATTACAAAGCTACAGTCATCAAAACAATATGATGCTGGCACAAAAATAGAAATATAGATTAATGGAACAAGATAGAAAACCCAGAAATAAACCTATGCACCTATGGTCAATTAATCTATAACAAAGGAGGCAAAACTATACAATGTTGGAAAGACAGTCTCTTCAACATATGGTGCTAGGAAAACTGAACAACTACATATAGGAAAATGAAATTGGATCATTTGTTAACATCATACACACAAAAAAAGCTCAAAATGGATTAAAAACCAAAATGAGAGACTAGACACTATAAAACTCCCAGAGGAAAACATAGGCAGACCACTCTCTGGCATAAATCACAGCAATATTTTTTTGATCCTTCTCCCTGAATAATAGAAATAAAAACAAAAATAAACAAATGAGGCCTACTTAAACTCAAAGGCTTTTGCACAGCAAAGAAGACAGTAAAGAAAATGAAAAGACAACCCACAGAATGGGATAAAATAGTTGTAAATTATGTGACTGACAAATGTGATCTTATTTTATCAGATCACAAAATAATCTCCAAAATTTACAAACAGCACATGATGCTTAACAGCATCAAAACAAACAACCCAGTCAAAAAATGGGCAGAAGACCTAAGTAGACATGTCTCCAAAGAAGACATGCAGATGTCCAATAGGTGCATTAAAAGATATTCAACATCACTAATTATGAGAGAAATGCAAATCAAAACTACAATGAGATATCATCTCACACCACCTAGAACGTGTGTGTGTTCAGTTGCTCAGTCATGTTTGATGCTTCGTGACTCCATGGAAAATGTAGCCTACCAGGCTCCTCTGCCCATGGGATTTCCTGGCAAGAATACTGGAATGGGTTGCCATTTCCCCCTTCAGGGGATCTTCCTGACCCAGGGATGGAATCCTTGTCTCCTGCATTGGCAGGCAGGTTCTTTACCACTGAGCCACTTGGGAGGCCCCCAGCCAGAAGGGCTATCAAAAAAAATCACAAACAAAGAATACTGGAGAGGATGTGGAGAAGAGGGAACTCTCCTACGCTGTTGGTTGGAATGTAAATTGGTATAGCCACTTTGGAGAACAGTTTAGAGGTTCCTTAAAAAACTAAAAATAGAGCTACTGTATGACCCTGAAATCCCACTCCTGGGCATATGTATCTGGTAAAAAATATCAAGAAATCTTATACATATTATTTTATGGGTTAATACTTACAACGTAATTTTTATAAAGCTAAAACAGTAAAAAACAAATTATCTAAATTTTAGATTATACATACAAATCTAAAGAGAAAAGAAAAATCAAAGAAATGCTAAATTCAAAATTCAGAACAATTGTTACTCCTGGGTACAAAGCAATGGACTCAGAAAAGAGTATGCAGATGGCTACGATGGAAATAGGTCTTGTCAGGTAATGGGTTTATGTTCATTTATTTTATTATTTTCCTGCCTCACACTTTCCCAAAATATGTTATGAGTATATTAAATCTTAAATTGGTTTGGCCAAAAATGTTCTTGGTTTTTAAGTAAAAGAAACCATTTTGACCAAGAACTTTATAGAACAACTTCTTTATTGTTTTGTTCCACGTCTGCCATTTTTCAGGCAACTTCATAATTCCATCTTCCCAAACTTTTATCATTTTTGAGCAACAAATTGTTCCAGGTATCTTTTGGAAGATACCTGTTCCAGTCTTCCAAGGAATTGAAATTTTTTCCACTAATAGAGTTTTGTAAAGGCCAGAATAAATGGAAATCTGAAGGTGCAAACATCTGGTGAATATGGCAGAAGAGTTAGAACTTCACAGTCAAGCTGTAAAAGCTTTTGCCTGGTCATCAAAGAAACATGTAGTCTTATGTTATCCTGATGGAAGATTGTGAGTTTTCTGTTGACTAATTCTGGATGCTTTTCATCGAGTGCTTTCAGTTTGTCTAACTGGGAGCAGTACTTGTTGGAATTAATCATTTGATTTTCCAGAGGGAGCTCATCATAGAGGACTCCCTTCCAACTTCATGGTATACACATCATCTTTGGATAGAGACCAGTCTTTGGTGTGGTTGGTGATGGATCCTTTCACTTGCCCCGTGATCTCTTCCATTCCACATTATTGTACTGTATCCGCTTTTCATCGCCCATCACAATTTGTCCTAACAATGGAAAGCTTTTGTTACATTTCAGTGGAGAATCACATGCAGAAATATAGTCAAGAAAGTTTTTTGTTTGTGTGGAACCCAAACATCGAAGCAATTAACATAATCAAGCTGGTACAAATGATTATCAATGTTTGATTTGGATATTTTTAGTATATCAACCATCTCCCATGTGGTAGAATGTTGATTGTTCTCAGTTCATTAACTGAGAACAATTCTCAATCAAATTCTCAATTTGATTACTATCAACTTCAACTGGTTTAATTGACCATGGAGCATTGTCCAGTGAGAAATCTCCAGCATGAAGTGTCACAAACCACTCCTGACATGCTTGCTAAGTCACAGCATCTTCTCCATATACTGTACATATCTCTTTTTTTTTCATTTCAATTGCAATTTTACCTTTCTTGAAGTAATAGAGCACAATGTGCTGAAAAAGTTGCTGTTTTACTTCCATCTTCAATATTAAAATGGCTACCCAAAATTCATCAACTTTGTTGTGCTCTTTTTAATTCATGCTGATATGACAGCTGTCACAATACAATCTAACAAAACTGTTTCAAATGAAGTCAAAGACAACTAAGCACTACTAGGGCCATCTTACGGGAAAAAAATCAAATGAATGTTTTGGCCAACCCAATATAATGGAATCTAAAACAAACAAAAAATCTGAAAAAGAACCCTTTAGTAGTTCAAGGTTTTGAAACCCAAGATGCTATTGAGATAGATGTTAACACACACTTTTTAATTTCCATGAAACAAGTAATAGATGGCCAGGGAGAGTCATGCAAGAACTTTCTGGAAGCTTTACTGGATTCTGAATGAGTTACCTAGGGAGGTGTGTCTCTTGAGACACTTTAGTGTTCCTTGACAGTCATATGTCTTCTGTGGTTTAGGAGTGGTCTTGTCTAAGGCCGGGATTGATGTTCAGAGGATGGATTAGATGACCTCTTTGATCTTCAGCATACGGTACTTGGTTTTCCTGTCTTATCCTCTGGGCCTTGACAACAGGACAGCCTCTCTCTCTCTGCCATGCCTTCCCTGTCTACATTAAACAGTCTACCAGGGGACACAGACGTTCTACTTTTAAGTAAATAGTATCTCTTGGACAAAACATTCATCAGAAGTGATATATAAATCTAACAACCTAAACTATCAACCCCAGTACTTTGAACTTTTTACCTTCCTCAAGGAATCTTAATGTCCATAGAGACTAAAGTGAATACACATAAACATATCCGTACTATGCAATATTGCATTTAAAAGTCTGTGTATCTACCAACAAAAAAAAATAGAAAATGTATCTCAAGAAATATATATAAGTAAATGTGTATACACATTATATATATATGTACATATATAGGCAATGGCACCCCACTCCAGTACTCTTGCCTGGAAAATCCCATGGATGGAGGAGCTTGGAAGGCTGCAGTCCATGGGGTCCCTGAGAGTGGGACACGGCTGAGCGACTTCACTTTCACTTTTCACTTTCATGCATTGGAGAAGGAAATGGCAACCCACTCCAGTGTTCTTGCCTGGAGAATCCCAGGGACGGGGAAGCCTGGTGGGCTGCCGTCTATGGGGTCACACAGAGTCGGACACAACTGAAGTGACTTAGCATAGCATAGCATGTATACACACACACAAAGATACACATGAAAATACAGTTCTTAAAGATGATTCTACAACTAGTAACGATGATTTTAGAGACTAAATAAAGTAATAATATCCATACTGCTGATCTCTTGGTTGCACCCTCAGCAGGTTCTTGATCAAGGGAGGTAACAACTCAACAACCCCAGTCGCTGGGGAAGTTCCTGGATTCCAGGTTCATTTCACTCCAGCCACATGAGAAAACTTCAGAAGCCAAAAATCAGGCAACTAATTCTCACTTAGGTTATATCTACAGGAATATATGCTCCACTATCACAGTTAATAAGTTTATATTTCAAAATAATTTGAGGTTCATGTATACAAGGATCTTCATACTGAACTTGTTAGACTAATCAAAACAATTCAGTAATCTCCATACCCCCGCCCTGCCTGGTGCCATGCACAGTGACATACAGTTTCACTTTTCATAGAGTATCTGCATTTTGTGAACTAGGGTAACTTAATAAAGTTATTTTCCTTTTACTTTTTTTTTTTCATTTGGGGAATGTTTCAGGGGTCTTTGACTATCTGTTCACAGACAGAACATAAAACAATTCTGTTTCTTAAGGAAAGGAAATTCCAACTCATTAGAATACGTCTCATTTATTATTTGCAGTAGAGGGAAAAGGGTGGGCTCAAGGAGAACTTTCTATTTTCCTATTAGACTAGAAGACTTATACAATAAGAATATATTTGTATATTATTTGTGTCCTTTAAAACAAAGTCGATTGAAAAGGAAATCACTGGAAGGAGATGAGACATGAGCAGGGCGTATGATGTAACACACATGACCGCAATTTGAAGTTTTCAAGGCAAAAATCTGTGTTCAATTTGCCACTGGAGTCTTACAGCAAGCATTGTATTTCCCCTCGCACCCCCACCCTCAAAGCAGCAGCCAGCTGCAACACAGATTCCCACCCAGACGGAATGCAGGTGAAACACCAGTACAGCAAAAGCCCAGTCAAAAGGGGGGCATGTGGAGTTTGGAGAGTTTTAGAAAATTTTATTGCAGGAACACATGTGTTAGCGGAGCAGATGGAAGCAATTATGGCAGGAAAACTTTGCCCTATCCTTAAAACCACATTCCAATAGTGTGAGCTCAGGCTAATGACTATCCTTGAGGACAAGTAAAATCAGACCACAGTGAGTTTTGAAGATCGACTTCATTTTGCATCAGGTCGTGATCTGCCTGCTAAAAACTCCTCAGAACTCGATATTATCTCTTTTCACCAGAAAGAGAGGTGACCTCAAATTCACTCATCTAAAATTAATATGCTTTCCTCTAGTCTCTGTTATAAACCTCATCTGACACTTGCATTTTAGACTCCGACTGGTAGGAAGTTCAATACAACTATAAATAGTTTGATTATTCCAGATAGGAGAAATTCACTTCATTTGGATATTTCTGTGCATGTAGTCCTTTCTGAAATGTTCTTCTCTGTGATGGAGACAGGCAGACACCTGCTATCTCCTTTAATAAATAGTATCACAGGAGTAAGGATGAATAAAATAAAGCAGAATGAGGTTTAGTGTTAAATCTTTGACCCATAAAACAGTCAGAAGAACTAGATATAAATCCAGCTCCATGAACTCTCTTGTCTAAGGGTTTATTTTGCAGACTTGGACACTAAAGTAATTTTTCTCCCTCTTTAGCATTGTCATATAATAGTTTCTCCTTACAAGAGATTCTCAAAACCCTGGCTGGTAATGATTATGGCTGTATAGATAGTGTTGTCTTACAGTAGTATAGTATCACTCACCAAAGGGGTTCAACTTCTTTACTCTCATGAAACCACTGACTGAATAATTTATTGAAAAGGGAATAAAAGGACTAGAAAGGTATGAAAATTCAGGGCCCAAAAGAAATAAAATAGATTTTTCAGTTTCTAAATTAGTCTTCTGGCAATATGCATAATCTTCCTTCCTATCAAAAGATGAAATAATTTAGATATTCAACACTTGACTTTTTAAATATTTTGTTACTGAAAGTAGAGGAATAAATGATAGTTTAAGTATAACTTTGGTTTTGAGCTCTTTCGTTTAAGACACAAGGCACAATTTCAAAGGTAGTTCAAACAGTCGTGCCAGCTCATTATATTAACACAAAAAGTGAAAGTGAAGCCGCTCAGTTGTGTCCGACTCTTTGCGACCCCACGGACTGTAACCTACCAGGCTCCTCTGTCCACTGGATTTTCCAGGCACAGATACTGGAGTGGGTTGCCATTTCGTTCTGCAAACGCAAAGGCACAGACCAAAAGTTAGAAACTGCAGCTTTCACTCCTTGTTTTTCCAGGACCATGCTTGTTACTTTGGACAAGTGACTTAACTTTCCAGTTCTCAGTGAGCTCATGCAAAATGGGAAGAATAATGCCTGCCTTATTTCCTAGGTTAATTAAGTATGGAAATAAGAAAAACGCGTTTGAAAGTGTAACTGGAAGTGTGTTTGCCTAGGTGACCCAAGAAAGTGTAGTCTCCTGTAAGTGACTAAATATATAACTCTCGTTTTCTAATCTACTTTATCAAGACCTCTAGATAATAATGTATGTTTCTAATTCAATGCTTTAGAATTCTGTGGAAATATATCAATTCAGCAAATGCAATTGTTGGGAATAACCAAATCCTCACTGTGAAATTAACTACTACATTGAGTTTATTGGCAACTGACTCACCCGTGTATGTATTAGTATAGCACATAATCCAGAGCACCTGTGATCTGCCGTACTTTGCATTAGATGTTAAGGATACAGTCATGAGGAAAATAGGGTAACCATAGCTGAAGTAAGAACAGATGCTAGGCAGAAGCTGGGGGACTAGGAGGAGGAGGAGATGAATGGCCTAAGGGAACTCCTGGGCTTGGTCATCCAAGGCTGCCAGTGTAGTGAAGAGGCTCAGATTAAAACCACATGGTCCAAATGAAAAGGCAGAAAGTGATGTTCTTGATTAGCCAAATTTGAAGCACTGTCAGAATAGCAATCCCATCATCCCTTTCATGACTAACAGTCCTACTGGCCAGCATCGGAGGCACAAGGCTAGAAGGCTTATCTCTTATTATTTGTCAGTTGATTTTGTCTCTCCTATTTCAGGAAATATTTCAAATCCATTTCAGTCTCCCCAAATCCCCAGTGAGAGCACCCTCATGCATGGAGATATTTTGTCTCCACAGGGATACTGAAGGTCTTTCCATTTCATTTACAATACTCGTCAGGGAGAGCAGGGCAGTCTTACAGAGCTGAGTCCTTAACCTATGTTCGCCAATGTTATCTCCAGGTAGATAGTGTCAGAATTGAATTGAATTGTAGGATACCCGGCTGGTGTCCTGAAAACTGCCAACATTTGGTGCAGGAAACCTCCCCTTTTACATGCTGCAAATCTGATCTCAAAACACCGAAGATTAGTGTATGTCATAACTGTCATTGGTTTATCTTTCATCCCCATGTCCCCCGTATTTTATCTCCATGATGGCAGAGCCTTTGTCTACCTTCCACATTGTTTCATTCTCATGGCCCTGCACAGTGCTTATCCTAATGTAAGCACTCAAAGACTGAAAGAACAACATGACCAAATTTTGCTCATAGTATGTTATAAACAAGGCTGTAAGAATACACAAAAGGGTGCAAGTAACAATGACTTAGAAACAGGAGGGAAATGGAGAGGCAAGAAAGAAGAAGGCTTCTTAAAGCAGGAAAATTAACAGCTGGGTGCAAAAGAGTAAAGTAGCTGTTGCCAGGTCAGAAAAAGAAGTAAGGGACTATTCTACACAGTAACAAAACTGTGAGTAATGGCAAGGCTTTATTTCAAGGAATCATATGTTTTAGGGCTCAATATAAATAGAACATAGAGTAGATTGATGGAATGCAGTTTATGAGGCTGAAATTGTACCAGCCTGGTGGCTCAGATGGTAAAGAATCTGCCTGTAGTGCTGGAGACCAAGATTCAGTCCCTGGGTTGGGAAGATCACCCAGAGAAGGGAATGGCATCCCACTCTAGTGTTCTTGCCTGGAAAATTCCATGGACTGAGGAGCCTGGTGGGCTATAGTCCATGGGGTTGCAAAGAGTTGAACACGACTGAGCAGCTTTTGGAGAAGGCAATGGCACCCCACTCCAGTACTGTTGCTCAGAAAATCCCATGGATGGAGGAGCCTGGTAGGCTGCAGTCCACGGGGTCACTAAGAGTCGGACACGACTGAGCAACTTCACTTTCACTTTCCACATTCATGCATTGGAGAAGGAAATGGCAACCCACTCCAGTGTTCTTGCCTGGAGAATCCCATGGACGGAGAAGCCTGGTGGGCTGCAGTCCATGGGGTCGCACAGAGTCGGACACGACTGAAGCGACTTAGCAGCAGCAGCAGCAGAGCAGCTTTCAGATGTCATGAAAAATTTAATGCAACATGTTAAGATGTTTGTGCTTTAAATAATGCACAACAGGAGCCATAAAAATTTATTAGAAAGAGAATATATGTGTGTGTGTGTATATATATATATATATGTATAATTTGACTTTTAGGAAAATAGATGTGATAGAGGATGCAATGGGTTGAGCAGAGACTGGAAAGAGGGAGATACTGGAGAAGTTATCAGTGGACCATGTAAAAAAGTGATGAGGATTTAAAGAAGGCAGTGGTGGCAGGAATCAAGAAGAGGGGTCAGAGAGCAGAAGAGAGAAGGGAGGGGGGAGGGGGGAGACATGCAGAAGATCCAGCAAATGGGGCAAAGTGTTAACATAGGTGACCTCGAGCATAGGGAATATGAATACTTTAATAACACTCTTGCTTCTTTCTGTACATTCTAAACTATCATCACATAGAATAATTTTAAAAATAAAGAAAAAGAAGAGGCTTCTGGTTCAAGACGGTGGAGTAAAGACGGCATGCTCATCTCCTCCTGTGAGAGCACCTAAATCGCAACTAGCTATTGAACAACCATTGATAGTAGAATGCTGGAACCCACAAAAAAAGATACGCCACATCTGAAGATAAAGAAACAGCTGCAATGAAATGGTAGGAGGGGCACCATCATGATAATATCAACTCCCATACCCGCCAGATACTGCTGCTGCTGCTGCTGCTAAGTCACTTCAGTCGTGTCCAACTCTGTGTGACCACGTAGACGGAAGCCCACCAGGCTCCCCCGTCCCTGGGATTCTCCAGGCAAGAACACTGGAGTGGCTTTCCATTTCCTTCTCCAGTGCATGAAAGTGAAAAGTCAAAGTGAAGTCTCTCAGTCATGTCTGACTCTTCGCGACCCCATGGACTGCAGCCTACCAGGCTCCTCTGTCCATGGGATTTTCCAGGCAAAAGTACTAGAGTGGGGTGCCATCACCTTCTCTGACCTGCCAAATGAGTGACCCACAAACCAGAGAACAATAATACCAAAGAAGATCTCCCACTGTTGTGAAGGTTCTGAGCCCCACATTGCTCTGCGGCATGTGGGATCTTCCTGGGCCAGAGATCGAGCCCTTGTCTTCTGCATTGACAGGTGGATCCTTTACTGCTGAGCCATAAGGGAAGCCCTCCAGATATGTTTCTAATGATTCAGTTCAGTCTCTCAGTCATGTCCAACTCTTTGAGATACCATGCCAGGCCTCCCTGTCCATCACCAACTCCCAGAGCTTGCTCAAATTCATGTCCGTTGAATCGGTGATGCCATCCAACCATCTCATCCTCTGTCATCCCCTTCTCCTCCTGCCTTCAGTCTTTCCCAGCATCAGGGTCTTTTCCAAGGAGTCAGTTCTTCTCAACAGGTGGCCAAAGGATTGGAGTTTCAGCTACAGCACCAGTCCTTCCAATGAACACTCTAATGATTAGCCATGTTTAAAATCAACTGGACTACATGATGATCTTATACTTTTATCTAGCTAGTTCACTTTTTTCTATTTCATATTCAGTGTTCCTGTTTCATTTAGTTTATATTTTCCAATTTCTCCATCTCTTTTTTTTGGATGTTCTTTCTCAAGCCTTTATCAAGCATAGTATAAAAGCTCTTGTATACATATATAGAAATAGTATGTATAATATATATATATTAGAAAACTTATGAACTTTTGCCTAACTAAAGAAATTGTGACATTTTGATTCCACTTGTTTGACTTAATATGAATAAATGCTAGATTTCTAATTAAAAAATAGATAAGCAACAAGCAAAAAAGGTTTACTTAGTAGCACAGGGAACTACAATCAATACCTTGTAATACCCTATAATGGGAAATAATCTTAAAAATAATATATGTGTGTACATATAATTGAATCACTTTATATACCTGAAAATACTGAAAATCAACTATACTTTAATAAATTACGTATATCAAGAAAAATAATTAAAGAGAGAAGGGGTTAGAAAAGAGACAAGTGATGGAATTGATGGAATTAGGGAGTGAGCTGAGAAGGAATATCAGAAGTGAATTCTGGTTTCTGAATTCTGAAACCAGAAATACTGAAAATATATCTGAAATACTGAAATATACCTAAAATATATACCTGAAATACTGAAAATCAACTATACCTGAAATACTGAAAATCAACTATACTTTAATAAAATATGTATATGAAGAAAAAAAAAATTACAGAGAGAAGGGGTCAGAAAAGAGACAAGTGATGGAATTGATGGCCTGTAGGGAGTGAGCTGAGAAGGAATATCAGACGTGAATTCTGGTTTCTGAATTCAGAAACCAGAAATACTGAAATACTGAAAATATATCTGAAATACTGAAATATACCTGAAATATATACCTGAAATACTGAAAATCAACTATACTTTAATAAAATATGTATATCAAGAAAAAAAAAAAGAGAGAAGGGGTCAGAAAAAAGACAAGTGATGGAAGTGATGGCCTGTAAGGAGT